>NC_092716.1:10083559-10241059 GCF_047496885.1 Scyliorhinus torazame | reverse complement strand
ACACACACCTTCATCAAACCCCCACACCCACCTCTCTCCACACACACACACACACACACACACACCTTCACCAAACCCCCTCACCCACCTCTCCTAACACACACACACCTTCACCAGACCCCCGCACCCACCTCTCCACACACACACACACACCTTCATCAAACCCCCACACCCTCCTCTCCACACACACGCACACACACACACACACCTTCATCAAACCCCCACACCCTCCTCCCCACACACACACACACACACACACACACACACACACTTTATCAAACCCCCACACCCACCTCTCCACACACACATTCGCACACACACACCTTCACCAGACCCCCGCACCCACCTCTCCACACACACACACTCACAACTTCACCAAACCCCCTCACCCAGCTCTCCACACACACACACACACACACACACACACACCTTCACCAAACCCCCTCACCCTCCTCTCCACACACACACACACACACCTTCACCAAACGCTCCACACACACACACACACACTCTTTCACCAAACCCCCACACCCACCTCTCCACACACAACACACAAGCACTCTTTCACCAAACCCCCACACCCACCTCTCCACACACACACACACACACACACACACACCTGCACCAAACACCCACACCCACCTCTCCACACACACACACACACACACCGTCACCAAACCCCCTCACCCACCTCTGCACACACACACACACATTCACCAAACCCCCTCACCCACCACTCCACACCCACACACACACACACCTTCACCAAACCCACTCACCCACCTCTCCACACACACACACACCGTCACCAAACCCCGTCACCCACCTCTCCGCACACACACTCACACACACCTTATCCAAACCCCCTCACCCACCTCTCCCCACACACACACACACACACACACCTTCACCAACCCCCGCACCCACCTCTCCACACACACACACACCTTCACCAACCCCCGCACCCACCTCTCCACACACACACACACACACACCTTCACCAAACCCCCACACCCACCTCTGCACAACACATACACACACACACCTTCACCAAACCCTCTCCACACACACACACACACACACCTGCACCAAACCCCCACACCCACCTCTCCACAAACACACACACACCTTCATCAACCCCCGCACCCACCTCTCCACACACACACACACACACACACACCTCCTGTCACCACAAAAAAGCCTCGCGCATATAAGCCCCCACCCCCCTCTCACCCCACTGCTCCCTAGCCTCCCACACACACCTCCTGGATGCACACATACATCCACATCCCTCACACACACACACAGGCACACCTTCCCTCCCGCCCTCTACAAGCACACATACAAACACCTCCTCCCAGACACAGATACTTACGCAAACCTCCCCACACACACAAAACACGCAGACAAAACCACACCTCCACACACACACACAAACCTCTCCCTCCTCCCCTGTACACACAGACACGCATACACTCAAAACCGCAGCTCCACACACACACACAAACCTCTCCCTCCTCCCCTGCACACACACAGACACGCATACACGCAAAACCGCAGCTCCCCACACATTCAGACCGCTCCCCCCTCCCCTGCACACACACACATACACACACATTCCTCCATACGTACGAACACACACACAAATATAGCCCTGTTTGACTTGTCCCTGACATGGGAGTACCTCTCCTCCATTAAAAGATACAGCTGAGACCTGATAACGGTGTCAATGTTGACAGTCTGGGAGTCTAACACTTCACACCGAGTCCCCAGACAGCTGCCAGAGAGCTCTCAAATCAATAAGATAAATTCTGCCTTTAGATTTTAATTCATGGCGCTCTACAATTTAAATGACGGCGCTGGTACCATTCTGACTTATCCCCCCATCCTTTCTCAGATGAGGCAACTCACCATTCTGATTTGGTTAAAGGATCTCAGTTAAAAGCGTTGCCTTCAGATCCGCAAAATGGTTTATGCGTCGAGCTCTGCCTTTAGCTCAGTCGGTGTCTGGGGAGGCAAGTTGTGGTATTGTGACAGAGATGTGTCCTACACTTAGCTAGTTCATATTCCAGCCCTCTGGGGAGGTTAGATTTGCAAACCATGTTGTCAAACAGATCAAATACAGCTGGGATTACTGGTGTACTGAGAGTATAATACAACCTGCTAGAATCTAATTCTGATACACTGAAACACCATTTGTAAAATCCCAGTTTTGCAATTCAGCTACTTCGAAACAAAATAAGGCAGACCGCCCTGCACAATGAAATTACCAGTCACATATAGTGAGAATCTGAATCCTAACCTTCTGTTATAAATTTCCAATAAGAATAAGTAATCTAATTTGTCGAACAGACTATTTAAAAATGACTGTCTACAGTCACGAAAGCATTAAACCATAATGTGCATTCATATTGCATCTTCAACCTACTAAAATATTCCAAAACACAAGGGCACTATCAGACAAATATGCTGCATTAAAACAGGCGTCCGCATGCTTGGTCAATTGTGGTCAGTTTCGAGGAGCATTGTAAAGGGGGAGAGATAGAGTTGGAGAGGCAAGGATTTATCAGGGAGTTTCAGAACTCCGAGACGTAGAAATAGTAGCAGGATTAGGCCATCCTGGCCCTCGAGCCTTCTCCACCGTTTAACCAGATCGTGGCTTATCTTCTATAGCTCACGGTCATGTTCCTGCACCATCCCCATAACGCTTGACATCTTCAATATCTAAAGACCTATCAATCTCTCCCTCGAAGATACTGAATGGCTGAGGCGCCCACAATTGCTTGGGTAGAGAATTCCAAAAGGCTCATCACCTCTTGGGAGTGAAGAAACCCCTCCTCGCCTCAGTCCCAAATTGATCTAACTATGTCCGCTGGTTCTAGATTTCCACCCCCCCACCCCCCCTCCACTCTCACCCCACCTCCTTCTGAACCAGGGAAAACATCCCATCTTTCTGCATCTACCCTGTCGAGCCCTGGAAGGGGTTTGTCTGCTTCAAGGTGGCTGAAGTGACTGACAGCGTGGCCATCAATGATGGCACCAAGTACGCAGGGGATGGAGAAGAGGCTAGAACTGCAGAAACCCAAAGTTATTGGGAGGATTGTGAGATGGGAAGAGGCGATAGAGAGTGGTTAGCTGATGGAGGAATTTGAAGACAATCAGAGATTAGGATAATCATTTTTTTAAATTAAAAAAAAAATATTAGAGTACCCAATTCATTTTTTCCAATTAAGGGGCAATTTAGCGCGGCCAATCCACCTACCCTGCACATCCTTGGGTTGTGGGGCAAAACCCATGCAAACACGGGGAGAATGTGCAAACTCCACACAGACAGTGACTCAGAGCCGGGATCGAACCAGGGACCTCGATGCCGCGAGGCAGCAGGGCTAACCCACTGCGCCACCGTGCTGCCCTGGATGGTCATTTTTATATCGACAGAGCTGCCGGGCCAGGAGTGAAGGTGGGTCAGCGAGCGTACAGGCGCTAGGTAAACGTGACTTGGTACGAGTTAGGACATGGGCAGCAGAACCTTGGATGAGTTCAAGATTATGGAAGGTGGAAGATGGCAGTCCAGCCGGAGCATTGTAACGGTCGTGTTTGGAGGAACGGAAAGAGGATTTCAGCAGCATGATGATGAGCTGAAAGAAAAATAACAGGAATGGATGTCGGCGGCTTGGGTGATGGGGCACATACGTATCAGGATTTAATGTGGAGGTGGTTGCCTTGCCCGCCCCCAGCTCAATGGTTGGTGGCAAACCCGGCTCTACTTGTCTCAGTTGCCCTGCAGCATTTTAACCGCTGTCAATTGGCTCGATCACGGGAGGAAACCCACCTCTGAGGGTTGCCTGCCAATCAACAAGCCAGTAGCCCTCTAGACCCGGTCGCGTCACCGAGGGCAGGTGTCATTCTGGGGATTATCGGCAGTCACCAGTGTTGAGGAGCCATGCAGCCGGGCGTCCAGGTAAGTCTAGGGTTTTGCCCAGGCCAGACTGGCAGTTTCCAATGAGGTGGATGGGGGGGGGGAGCTTCCCACCCTGGTAAAGTTTCGGCAATGGCAGGAGGTCATTTAATGCCTCAGAAGGCTCGTAGAAAATATGTAGGAAATAGAAGGATGCCATTCAGCCCTTCGATCAAGGGTGGGCTGGCAGCACATACATCTCTCCCACCACTAGCAAGTTACCATGGAGGCAGACATAGGTGGCAGACAGGGCGTTGCTGCCAAGGCAGCTGGTTTTAAAGACCAACCTAAACCCCCCAACCCACTGAGCTGACAGCCTGATACCACAGGGTAAGTCCCAACCATGGGGTTGGACACACAGCTCGGGATCAAATAGGAACCCCAAGAATACAAACATCTGGTTCATCCTGAGGCAGTGGCCAATGGTGGAGACGGAATTGGTGGAAAGGGAAGAGGGTTTGAGTTGGGGCCGAATACAATCTAATGAAACCCCGAGATAATGGCGGGACTGAGCGAGGTAATGGGGGGGGATAGAGCTGGCTGTCATCAGCATACATGAGGAATCTGATGGTGCATCTTCCTATGATATCAGTAATGCTTCCACGAACAAAGATCACAAGTTACTTTGCAATTTAATCACCAGTAACTGAGGTTGTTATTTTCAGAGTGTCTATGTTGAAGTTATGGGAGGATTCAAAGGCTGATTAACAGTCAGGCAGGCCACATTTGAAAGCTCCTACCCTGACTGGAACCATCTTTAGACCAGCTCCTATCAGCTGGAAGAGTTTAATGGGCTCCCACAATCCTCACCCGCTACTCAAATATCCCACAAGCTACCAACTCAGAATGTGGACCCAGAACCTCAGTATCCACTGGTGAGGGGTGCCTGATGTTGGGCTTGAGCCCCAAACCTTCTGACTCAGAGGCAGGTACGGCACAGGGGCCAAAGACACACTCCAGCAACTGGTGATCACACGATCTGGGCATATTCAGGTCAGATAGCGGGAGGAAGGCTTTCACTAACACATTGGTGAAAAGAGAGGCACATTACCAAACATTTGCACTCATCGTGCTCATTTACACTTGTTAGTAGCGACGTGCATTCATACCCGTTCTCTGCAAACAAAAGGAGCATGATCAAGATTTGCTCCTTTTTTTTTGAATTACACAAAGCTTGGGGAGTCTTTATTTCCAAGGTGTTACCATGGAGAAATGCAACAAAATGTTCCACTAGAGGCTCCCCCTGTTGCTTTCTCCATGGCAGCGCCACAGCCAATCAGAATAGACTTGCCAAACTATCGGCACCCTTTTCGCCTGTCGCATAAACTGTTGTAACTTCTTGAAATTTGGAATTCTTGCAATTGGCCTGATGAGTGCAAGACGGAAAACTTCAGCAGCATGTCTCTCTTTTCAGCAATCTCCCGGTTCTATACCACCAAGCGATTTCCTATGTACCTGAGACAGCATTACACCGAGGAACAAATTCCAGATAGCCTCACCGGTAAAATCAGAATGGTACAGGAGCCCACTCCCACACGATGTCACAATGAGGAAACGCACCTGATGGGACTGCGTCCCAAATCGTTGTCCATGGCGTGGACTTGACCCACTGTAGTCCCCGCTGGAGCGCTCTCGTTGACCTCCATGATGTAAACGGGCATGGAAAACACAGGAGGCTCGTCCGCGTCCTCCACAGAAATCTTGACTGTGGCTGTATCCTTGAACGGCCCCCGGCTGACGAAGCGCGGATCGAAGTATACGTTGGCCCCCTCCACTTTCAGGGAATACAACTTTTTGGTTTCAAAGTCCAGGCCCTGCTGAAGGGAGCGACAGAGATGAATTACTCGGCAGCGGAGAACAGGTTGAGCTCAAACGAACACTGATGAATAGGCAGGGTGTGGGGGCAACACCATGATGGATGTTAATAGCTCCGCTTACATACTAACTGAGATGAAGCATTTCATTCCAAACTCCAGCGACAAGAGAGAACAAAGCACCATTTCTGTCATCACCTCTGCCATGTTCTCTGTGCATTGCAGTGAAACCTAGACACAGCTGGCCTCACTGCCAGCTTTACAAATGGTCCATGACCATTCAGACACATCAGTTTACATGGGATAGCATACAGCAAACATGGCCAAACAGATCAATCAGCCGACTTGATCCACGCCATTGTCTCTGCTCCAAATTACCTACCTCTCTTCATCTGATCCCATCATCATATCCTTCTATTCCTTTCTCCCTCATGCATTGTGCTTAAATGCATCCATGCCAACTGACTCAACAACTCCCTGTGGTAGTATATCACATTCTCACCGCTCTCTGGGTGAAGCGGTTTCTCTTGAATTCCTGACAGGATTCATTAAACTATCTCCTCACGAGTGGAAAAATATTCTCTCTGTATCAAACCGTTTCATAATCATAAAGAGCGCGATCATATCAATCCTCTGCTTCTGGAGAAAGTGCCTGTTCAGTCCTCCCTGATAGATATAACCTTTCAGTTTTGCTATCACCCTTGCAGATCTGTTTTTGCACCATCGCCAGTCCTTCTATATCTTTTTAATAATACGGAGATAGGAACTGCGCACAACTGCTACAAGTATGGTCGAACCAAGATACCGTCCAGTTTTAACGTAACTTGATTGAATATAGAACAATACAGCGCAGTACAGGCCCTTCGGCCCACGATGTTGCACCGAAACAAAAGCCATCTAACCTACACTATGCCATTATCATCCATATGTTTATCCAATAAACTTTTAAATGCCCTCATGATGTGACGATGAAGCACAGGAAGAGGTCAATGGGCCGTTATCCCTCTGTCAGCTCCCCAGTCAATCCTCGTCCCCTTCCCTGTGTATTATCCTGTTTTGTTCATAGAATCATAGAGTTTACAGTGCAGGATGAGGCCATGAGGCCCATCGGAAACGGCACACTACTTAAGCCCATGTCTCCAACCTATCCCCGTAACCCCACCTAGCCTTTAGAAACTAAGGGACAATTTTATTGTGGCCCATCCACCTAACCTGCACATCTTTGGGCTGTGGGAGGAAACCAGAGCACCCGGAGGAAACCCACGCAGACACGGGGAGAACGTGCAGACTCCACACAGACAGTGACCCGAGGCCAGAATTGAACCCGGGACCCTGGTGCTGTGGGGCAGCAGTGCGAACCACTGTGCCTTCAAGTTACTCCGGTCACCCTAAATGTCTTCACACTCCGATCTGTAATCTGACCCCATCACCTGATGATTTTTTTTAGCTTCTCCGAAAGTACTCCCTGCCAACTCTGGATTTGAATCTTTGGTTAGCAGTTTGGTTAACTGGGATGTACTCAGTTTAACGTTTTCCGGTCTTAGTCAATGTAGAGGGTGATGGGTCAGCAATTGGTCTACGAAGAGCGAGACTCAAAATGAGGCTTCCCTTTCCTGAGGGATGTCCAGCACACCCTACTGGAGAAGTGCTTCCATTTGGACTTCAGATTATGATGTGGAGATGCCGGTGTTGGACTGGGGTGAGCACAGTAAGGGGTCTTAGAACACCAGGTTAAAGTCCAACAGGTTTGTTTCAAACACTAGCTTTCGGAGCACTGCTCCTTCCTCAGGTGAATGAAGAGATACGTTCCAGAAACATTATATAGACAAAGTCAATGATGCAAGACAATGCTTAGAATGCAAGCATTTTCAGTTAATTAAGTGTTTACAGATCCAGAGATGGGGTAACCCCAGGTTAAAGAGGTGTGAATTGTGTCAAGCCAGGACAGTTGGTAGGATTTCACAGGCCAGATGGTGGGAGATGAATGTAATGCGACATGAATCCCAGGTCCCGGTTGAGGCCGCACTCGTGTGCGGAACTTGGCTATAAGTTTCTGCTCGGCGATTCTGCGTAGTCGCGCGGGCTTCAGGGTGAGACGGGGGTCAGCCGTGATGCCACATTTGGCCAACCATAGAATCCCTACAGTGCGGGGGAGGCCAGTCAGCAGGTTGAGTCTGCACTGACACTCCGAAAGAGCACTCTATCTAGACCCACTCCCCCGCCCCATCGTTGCAACCCGGACACTAAGGGCAATTTATCATCTCCAATCCGCCTAACCTGCACATCTTTGGACCGTGGGAGGAAACCGGAGCACCCGGAGGAAACCCACGCAGACACGGGGAGAACATCCAACCTCCACACAGACAGACACCCAAGCCGGAATTGAAGCCGGGTCCCTGGCGCTGTGAGGCAGCAGCGCTAACCACTGTGCCACACATCGCATAGTCTTCTTTGGCAGAGGTATCATAGAATTGTTACATATGCATCGTAGCATATGCAAGAGTAAATTAGCCTCCCTCGTCAAAAGGAGTGCACAGGAATACAACAGGAACTAGGGTAGTTCATAGTGGAGGACTTTCAATCTACGGGACCAATCAATAAAAAGGGCAAAGTTCACATAATCTCTCTCCTAATTGATGCACTCTGTCATGCAATGTCCAATGGCGGTAGATTCTCTTTGTTGCGGGCAGCATGGTGGCGCAGTGATTCGCACTGCTGCCTCACGGCGCCGAGGTCCCAGGTTCGATCCCGGCTCTGGGTCACTGTCCGTGTGGAGTTTGCACATTCTCCCCGTGTCTGCGTGGGTTTCGCCCCCACAATCCAAAGATGTGCAGGATAGGTGGATTGGCCACGCTAAATTGCCCCTTAATTGGAAAAAATGAATTGGGTACACTAAAATTTTAAAAAAAGATTTTCTTTGTTGCTTTCCTGATTAGATGGAGACAACAGGGCCAGGGTTCAACTTTACCTTCAGGCAGTGTGCCCTCAAGGCCACAAGTATCAGGATAGCAACAAAGAAATCCATAAGGAATTCAGGAGGAACGTCTTTACTTTGATAATGGTGAGAGTGTGGAACTCGCTGCAGGGGGACGGGATGTTGATTTGTACAACAGTGATGCATTTAAGTCTAGATAAACACACGACGCAGAAATAACCAGAAGGGTATGCTGATGGGGTAAGGTGGAGAGGGACTGAGAGGAGGGTCTCTTCCAGTGGAAAAACCAGCTAGGGCGACATGGATATTTATTTGTGAAAATTCTGTGTAATTCTTTCGGGTCAAGAAATGAAAGCAAACGCTTCAGTTGAAAAAGAAATGGTCAAAAGGCACCTTTAAGAGTAGAATGACATCTATCATGACTGATCAGGTTGTTTAAAAAAAACAGATGGTAAGATTAGCATGAATTTTACATACAAACTGACAGCCCTAATTAAGGTGATGTTGTGAAGATCTGAATAATGGATTACACTGAGTTTGGGTCCATACACGACTTTTCCAAGGTCAGGCATGATGTTAAACTTGCTCTAGCTGATTAAATAGAGCTGGCTCAGGATTAGTTACTGAGGCGCCGCAACTGGAGACAATATGACACAGCCCATGTCTGTCTTTCGGTCATCGGTGATCCAGGATTTTATAGCCAGTTAATGCACCCAGCTGATTTCAGGAATTTTCAGATCCCTCCATGGTCTTGCTCCCTCCCACCCAAGTCAGTCACCTCCTCCAGCTTGAATACCCTCTGCTCTCCTCCTGTTCTGGATCGTATTCATCCTGATCGCTTCCACTTCACCGTTGCCGGTTGTGGCATTGACCGCCGAGGTCCTCAGCCCTGGAAGGCACTCCTTAAACCTCTCTGCTTCTCACTCAGGCTCTAAGACACTCCTTAAAGTTTACCCCTTTTTACCATCTACCCGAGATGGGAATGTTTGTTTTACAAAGCACGTTATTATCACCTAGTATGCGCTGAACTAATTGTAGAGCTCCCACAATGACCTAGCATGGATATGGTCGGCGGAATGACTCCTTCTACACAGCATGTTACTCCCATGCACAGAAGTGAGGGGGTTCAATGCTGAGGAATGGGATTGTTGTTTAATGTGGAGAGAGCAATTCCAACTCAGACACAGGAATATCCCTCAGTATCAGCAATGGCCACCAATTGCAGCTGCAGCAACAAGACCTTGGGCCGTAGGCAGCTTATAGGCCGAGTAGTCAAGAGATGACACAGCTACAACAGAGGTCACGTGTCGGGGCTGCGGGAGCACAAGTGTTGAAGTAGCTGCTAAACTAATAAACAAACTACTCTTCACTATAAATCCTTGGTGTCTGTGATTCAGGAACCTGGCACATTGACACAGTTAATGGAACAGTTGCCAATGGTGAAGCGATTAATAGGGGTTGCACAAGACTCCAAATTTGGGGGGAGCATGAAGTTTTACAGTTTTACAGAGGCTATTCGGCCCATCGAGTCTGCACCAGCCCTTGGAAAGAGCACCTACTTAAGCCCTTACATTCACCCTATTCCCTTAACCCCACCTAAACCTTTTAGGCACTAAGGGCAATTAAGCATGGCCAATCCAGCTAACCTGTAAATCCTTGGACTGTGGGAGGAAACCGGAGCACCCAGAAGAAATTCACGCAGACATGGGGAGAACGTGCAGGCTCCGCACAGGCAGTGACCCAGCAGGGAATCGAACCTGGGACCCTGGAGCTGTGAAACAACAGTGCTAACCACAGTGCTACCTTGCCGCCCAGTGGGTTATGGGGCTGGAGGGAGTTACAAAGATAAGTGGGGAGGAGGAGGACGATACGAGTACATGGAAAGATTTTCAAACAGGATGCAGATTTTAAGACCTCGGCATTGCTTAAGTGGGATCCAATGTAGGTGAGTGGGCACAGAGGGTGATAGGTGAATAGGACTTTGTGTGAGTTAGGAAGCAGTGGCAACTCCCCAACCACCCACCCCACCCCCACACACGCCAAGCTCACCTACTGTATCGGTGTGGGATTGTTTTATTTCCTCACGGGTGCCCTGATTGATAATGCCAATTTTGTGCCAGTTTGCTCTCGAATCTGGACCGTTTTGGAGCTGTGGAATCTTGCCCAGTTGGTGCACATGTGAGACTGCTGCCGATTTACTTCACTGAGACCTCAGCAGTTGGCAGTGATAGATCTCTGTGCTATCACTCTGGCCATGATTCAAAACTCCAATCTCAGCAATTTAAAAAAAAGACCATCTTGCATCCTGTAACTAAAGGTCAGCTCTCCTACTTACTGTTTAAAGATAGAATTGTATTCATAATACCTAAGTTGTGTGGGAACGTAAGATGAAGGGTGGGGGGGGGGGGGGGGAATTGGGAATAGTTTCCAAGCGCTTGAATGAAGAGAAGGAAGGACAGCCAACCCTGGCTGGTGTGCGTTCCTGGAAATTTCATCACATGACCTTCTCCCAGAAACCACCACTCCCATAGGTCTACCACTCAGGCACCAATTTCTCACAGCCAATTGGAAAGGGAGCAATCCTTGTCACACTCAAGTGAGTCAATCATTGGAAGGAGACAGTGGTGTAGCGGTATGGCACTGGGCTAGTAATCTAAAGGCCCGGTTAGCTCAGTTGGATGGATGGCGGATTCGTGATGCGGAGCAACACCAGCAGCGCGGGTTCAATCCCCGTGATAGAACATAGAACGTACCGTGCAGAAGGAGGCCATTCGGCCCATCGAGTCTGCACCGACCCACTTAAGCCCTCACTTCCACCCTATCCTCGTAACCCAATAACCCCCCTAACCATTTTGGACACTAAGGGCAATTCAGCACGGCCAATCCACCTAACCTGCATGTATTTGGACTTTGGGAGGAAACCGGAGCACCCGGAGCAAACCCACGCAGACACGGGGAGAACGTGCAAACTCCGCACAGACAGTGACCCAGCGGGAATTGAACCTGGGACCCTGGCGCTGATAGTTGAGGTTATTCATGAAGGCCCCGTCTTTGCAGCCTTGCCCCTCGCCTGAGGTGTGGTGACCCTCAGGCTAAACAACCAGCAGTCAGCCCCCCCCCCCCGCCCCCCCTCAAAGTTGCGAGCGAGCACCCTATGATCGTCTGGGACAATGGTGACTTTCTCTCTTCCAATCCAAAGGCCCGACTTACTGGGGGGACATGGATTCAAGTCCCACCATGGCAGCTAGTGGAATTTAAATAAATTTGATCAGTCTGCAATTGAAACAATGGTGATCACGAAACTGACAATCAGGTTGTAAACACCCATCTGGTTCACTAATGTCTTTTCGGGAAGGAAGTCTGCCATTCTTACCCGGTCTGGCCTACATGTGACTCCACAACAATGTGATTGAGTCTTAACTGCCCTCGGAGATGGCTGAGCAAACCACTCAATTTCAGGGAAATTATGGAAGAGCAATAAATGCAGTGATACCAACATACCGTGAAGGAATAAAACAGTTATTTCTGCAATTTACAGTACAGATGCAGGCTGCTGGGCCTTTTCTGCCTCTGCTGGGGAAGAGTTCTTCCCCCAGCACTTGGCACATGCCCTCCTTTCCAAATATTCATCCAATCCTTTTTTCGAAATTTCGTATTGCTCCATCAACGGCACCCCCATGTTTAAGACCACGCAATGTTTCTGTTTCTAGCAATCCTTCAATCACTGCCTTTCCGTTCCAGCAATAAATAAAAGCGTTTAATGATCTTTCCTCTGATTTTCCTCCCAGGCTACTGGCAACAGTGACCTGGAGATTCATCTTCCAGTTTTGGAAACCTCCGGACAATCCTGGAGGTTGGCAAGCAGAGGAGGGCTGTTTGTGGGCTGCCTGTAATCAGCAGCGCTCAACAGTCAATTAAACAGACGAGTCTGCAATTTGGTGAACAACACTCCTTGTGAATGAGACTCCTCAACTGGAGTGTTGAGCTGTTAAAGAAAATCCTTGGCTTTGTAATTAGAGGGAACTATGGAGTACAAAGCAAGGACATTTAAATGATACTTAAACAAATCACTGGGTAGGTCTCAGCAGGAAAAATGTACCCAATTCTGGGCACCGTACTCTTAAGAAGGACGTCAAGGCCTTAGGGTAGTTACGGTTGAGGTTTACGTGAATGGTACCAGAGATGAGGCGCTTCAGCTATTTTAGGAGACTGAAGAATCTGGGATTGTTCTCCTTCAGAGAGATCAACAGGAAATGTAATCGAGGCGTTAAAAATTATGAAGGGTTTTGATCGGGTAAGTGTTTCCGCCGGCTGTTTTCACTGTGCACTCACAGGGTGAACAATCCCTTTCCCACATTCACTTAATAATGCTCCAGTACCTTTTTCAGCTTGATAACTCCCTCCTGGGTCTGTGAGTCGGTCGCGATTTCAAACAGATCTCTGCCATCTCCATCAATGATTCTGTAGGACACCATCCCATTCTCCCCAATGTCTGGGTCTTTGGCCTTCACCCGCCCCACTACCTCTCCGAGATCAGCAGCCTCGGAGATCGACATCTGATATACACCTGAAGAAAAACGAACGACACACCTTGCTTACAATGGAATTTCTTACTTGAATGTCACTAATTACCAGTGGGTAGCGGCGCCCCCTTGATGACAGAGTGGAAACTGAACCTGAGTTGGAAAATGTCAATCGGCATGGCTGTGGTGGGGCACATTTGTGTCAACTGACATCGAGCTGCTTTGGGTTTCATAGATTATCATAGAATTTACAGTGCAGAAGGAGGCCATTCAGCCCATCGAGTCTGCACCGGCTCTTGGAAAGAGCACCTTACCCAAGGTCAACATCTCCACCCCATCCCCATAACCCAGTAACCCCACCCAACACTAAGGGCAATTTTGGACACTAAGGGCAATTTATCATGGCCAATCCACCTAACCTGCGCATCTTTGGACTGTGGGAGGAAACCAGAGCACCCGGAGGAAACCCACGCAGACACGGGGAGGATGTGCAGACTCCACACAGATAGTGACCCAAGCCGGGAATCGAACCTGGGACCCTGGAGCTGTGAAGCAATTGTGCTAACCACAATGCTACCATGCTGCTGGTATAGTGTTTACATTTGTGGGCCAGTAATGCCAAGAACGTGGGTTCAAATCCCGTCAGGGCAGTTTGATAATTTGAATTCAGTATTGACATAAAAAAATAAGGTTATAAAAATGACTCAGAAGCTGTCAGATTGTAATTAAAAACCCAGCTGGTTCCTTCAATCACGATCGGTAACGAAGGAAGTCCTCGCCTGTTCTTACACAGTCTGAATCTCCGACTCCAGCTCTACACCAATCTGATTGACTCGTAACTGTCCTCTGAAGTGCCTGCATGACACCCAAGGTGGTTCAAAAAGAAGGCCCACCACTTTCTTGGGGCAATTGAGGACGGGAACTGAATGGTAGTCTTGTTAGTGCTGTCCACATCCTGGGAATGAATTAAACTATCTCATCAGGAGTACACTGGTGCTAAAGAATTCAGTTTACACCGAGTGCTGAAGACTTGAGCCCAGCGTGATAATGAGTGAAGGACCACATACCCCTCAGGAGGTTTGCAAAGTAACTCACAGAAGGTTTGGGGCCACCTCATGATGGATGGACTTTCGAAGCTCCATTGCTTTTAGTGGCAGCATGTGCTTGCCTCAGGGTTAGACAGTCAAGTCCCACACTAGAATCGCCAGTACACAATCTATGCTGGTACTCCTGATGGAGGGGGGGTGCAGTTTAGCTCAGTTGGATGGACAGCAGTTTCGGGATGCAGAGCGAGGTCAACAGTGCGGGTTCAGTTCCCGTACTGGCTGAGGTTATTCATGAAGGCCCTGCCTTCTCAACCTTGCCCCTCGCCTGAGGTGCGGTGACCCTCGGGTTAAATCACCACCAGTCAGCTGTCCCCCCTCAAACGGGAAAGCAGCTTCTGGTCATCTGGGACTGTGGTGATTTTACTTTACTTTACTGTGGGAGTGCCGCAGTGTAGGGGAATTGTCTTTCAGCTACTTCTTAGAAAAGTAAAACAGAAAAAATGCGCAATAATTGTCTGGTCACTCCTCCTGCAAGAGACTCAGTGCATCGGAACAGGTGGTTCAACTGCTCCAACCTCTTCTACAATTCAATTAGCTCATGGCTGATTAATATGTCAACTCCCTCCACATGACTTGGTTCCGTAACCCTTCAGACCTGAAAAAGTGAAAGGATAAAGTGGAGCTTTCTTACTTTGCGGGAACTTTGGTGGGTTGTCGTTGACGTCCGTGAGGGTGATTATCACTTTTGTCGTCCCGGAGAGACCTCCCATGTGGCCGCCCATATCCTTGGCTTGTATTACCACAAGGTATTCCTCCCTTGCTTCCCGATCCATGTTTGGAAGAGCTGTCCTTATGATGCCTAGGGGATCGAGGAAGGATCACCATTTTCAGTACTGTACAGGCAGTGTTCGCATTGAGGAAAATGGACCTGAGTCTGAGGTTGCATTGCTGAATCAGAACTTAAAATCCTCGTGGAAACGACGTTAATTCGCATTTATATTCCATCTTTAGCACAATAGAGTGTCCAAGGTACGCTTTACTTGATGTTCTCATGCAAAATTAGATACGGACCACGTAAGGAGAGATGCCTCAGTTAAGTTCACCGCTCGTCGTCTATTATTGATGGTGTATCAGATTGGCCAATGCAAAATTGCCCCTTAGTGTCCAAAAGGGAAACGTGGATAGGGTGGAAGCATGGGCTTAAATAGGGTGCTCCATGCAGGTTTGAGATTTTGCCAGAAAGGAGATACAGAGTGTCCCGGTGGAGCCGGCCTCCACATTGCTGGAGGAGGTGCTGACGACAGGGGGACTGGAGAAGGGGGGTAGCGTCAGCGGTTAACGGAGCTATTTTGGAAGAGGAGAAGGCACCACTGGAAGGGACCAAAGCAAAGTGGGAGGAAGAGTTGGGAGAGGATATGGAGGAGGGGTTCTGGTGTGAGGTGCTCCGGAGAGTGAATGCCTCCACCTCATGCGCGAGGTTGGGGCTGACACAGCTGAAGGTGGTATACAGAGCACACCTCAAGAGGACGAGGATGAGCCGATTCTTTGAGGGAGTGGAAGATGTGTGTGAACATTGCGGGGGGGCCCCCGCTAATCATGTTCATATGTTTTGGTCCTGACCAAAGCTGGAGGATTACTGGAAGAAGGTTTTTAGGGTAATTTCTAAAGTGGTGCACGTGAAACTGGACCCGGTCTCCCAGGAGGCCATATTCAGGGTGTCGGACCAGCCAGGGTTGGAAACGGATGCGGAGGCAGATGTTGTAGCCTTCGCCTCGTTGATCGCCCGAAGGTGGATCCTGATAGGTTGGAGAGCAACCTCTCCACCCTGTGCCCTGCCGTGGTGGGGGGACCTGTTGGAATTCCTGACTCTTGAGAAGGTTAAGTTTGAACTGAGGGGAAGGATGGAGGGGTTCTACAATTCATGGGCATGATTCATTATGCACTTTCAAGAACTGGATAACATCGAACATTAGTTGGGGCGTGTGGGTGGGAGGGTTGGGGGGGAGGGGGACTGTGTGTGTTAATGGCGACTATGGGTGATCCCTAATTCCTTTGTGTCATTTGTTTGTGTGAACATGCGGGCTAATGTTTAGGGTTTGGTGGGAGGATAGGATTGTTGTTATTGACATGGGGATTGACATATTTGTTACTGATTATTGTTTATTGTTGGTGGGTGTAAATTTGTCAGAAAATGTGAAAAAGGAGGAGAATAAAAATATTTTTTTAAAAAATAGGGTGCTCTTTCCAAGGGCCGGTGCAGACTCAATGGGCCGAATGGCCTCCTTCTGCACATTAGGGATTCTATTCTATGAAAACCCCAGTACTTGCATCTCCATCCAGCCTTCTTTATTGTCCGAACATGTCTCATTCACCTGAGCAAAGATATCTTTCCTGATACACAGGAACGTCAAAGGAGAAAGTGACCATTCAACCCTTGGGCCTGTCCACTCTGAGGGAGGTCATAAAATCATAGAATTTACAGTGCAGAAGGAGGCCATTCGGCCCATCGGGTCTGCACCGGCCCTTGGAAAGAACACCCTACGTAAGCCCATGCCTCCATCCTATCCCCACAACCCAGTAACCCCACCACATCTTTTTGGACACTAAGGGACAATTTGTCATGGTCAATTCACCTAACCTGCCCACATCTTTAGACTGCGGGAGGAAACCCACGCACACACGGGAATCGAAGCTGGGGCCCTGTGGCTGTGAAGCAACTGTGCTAACCACTGTGCTACCGGGCTGCCCACCGTGCGGGACACTTCGAAGTAAAAGTATTGCGTCAGCGGAGAACTTTGGAAAGCCCTGCGGTCATGAAAACCACCATCGAAATTCAAATTCTTTCTTTCCCTAATCTTTCCTTCCAGTTCGTTCCCCTCCAATATGTGAATGAGCCCTGGAGATAAACATTCCGAGCAAACGAGAGCCAAATTACCGAAGTACTCTTTTCACAGGCAGTTCCAAGGGCTGACTATAAAAGCAAATTAGTCCCACTCCCCTCGTCTGAATAAATTATGCAAATAGGAAATGCCTGTATAACACTCTGCAAACCACTAGAGTGATATAAAACACAATGTTATATTGTTTATAAACTTTAAAAAATGCTTTACACTTGCTCTGTAACCACTCCTGGATAGTAATGAAGCCCAGCCTTATTTAATGCCTATTAGAACTCAACAGAAACTGTCTCGCTAACCATGGCTACGGTTCCAAAGCAAGTTTTATGATCATTTAGGAACAGCCATTTTTCCCAGACACTTTGACTTCATTTTACTCCACTGCGGTTTTTTTTTCCTTTTCGGAAAAAGGGAACAGGCTGGGAACAGCGAGAGGATGGGGAAAAGGGGAGCCGCGGAAGGAGAGTGGGGGAAGGGGGAGGGGTTGTAAAGGGAAGTGAGGGGAAAGGGGGAGGATGGGAGAGAGGGTGGGGAAAAGAGGAAGGATGGAGAGAATGCGGGAAAGGCTGGAGGGGATGGTGAGAGCTGGGGGAAAGGGGAAGGCGTGGAAAGAGCGGTGAATGGGGAAGGCGGAGAGAGTGTGTGAAAGGGGGAGTGTGGAAGAAGGATGGGGCAGGAGGAGGGGATTGAGAAAGAGTCTGCACAGGGAGGGTGGAGAGAGTGGGGGAAGGGGGGAGAGGTGGTGGGGAAACGGAAAGAGGGAGAGAGTGTGGAAAGGGGAGAGGGGCAGAGGGTAGGGTGGAAAGGCACAATCAAAGAGAAAGGATTTGAGGAGGTTTATGGAAATAGGGTGTCAGGTGACAGGGTTGGGAAATTGAGGAGAAAGTACATCGGGATAGAGTGTCATGATTTAAAAATGGTAAATATTCCACTTTAAAGGGAAAATCTATTTTTTTCCATTTTCGAAACATCATGATGAACCATTCAGAGAACTGCTGGGTGTCAAACACTCGCTCGGAGTGTGATTCGCATTGGCCGTGACAGCTGTGTAATTAGGAACAGGAATAGGTCATTCAGCCCCTCAAGCCTGCTCCATTATTTAGTAAGATCATAATTGATCTCTACCACAATTCCATTTACCGGCCTTTGATCTATACCTCCCAATACCCTGACCTAACTAAAATCCATCTTTGTCGGCCTGGGATACAACAGCATTCCGCAGCACCCATAGCCTTTGGCAGGGAGAGCGTTCCAGATTTTCGCCCGCCTTTATGTGAAGAATTACTTTTTTATTTATTTCTACGAAATGACCGAGCTCTGGGACAAGATTCTCCGACCCCCCGCCGGGTCGGAGAATCGCCGGGCGCGGGCGTGAATCCCGCCCCCGCCGGTTGCCGAATTCTCCGGCAACGGATATTCGGCGGGGCGGGAATCGCACCGCGCCGGTTGGCGGCCCCCCCCCCCCCGCGATTCTCCGGCCGAAGTCCCGCTGCTAGGATGCCTGTCCCGCCAGCGTGGATTAAACCACCTCTCTTACCGGCGGGACAAGGCGGCGCGGGCGGGCTCCGGGGTCCTCGGGGGGCGCGGGGCGATCTGGCCCCGGGTGGTGACCCCACGGTGGCCTAGCCCGCGATCGGGGCCCACCGATCCGCGGGCGGGCCTGTGCCGTGGGGGCACTCTTTTCCTTCCGCCTTCGCCACGGTCTCCACCATGGCGGAGGCGGAAGAGACTCCCTCCACTGCGCATGCGTGGGGTGCCGTCAGCGGCCGCTAACGCTCCCGCGCATGCGCCGCCCGGCAATGTCATTTCTGCGTCAGCTGGCGGGGCGGAAATCAGTCCGCCGCGGGCCTAGCCCCTCAACGTTAGGGCTCGGCCCCCCAAGATGCGGAGGATCCCGCACCTTTGGGGCGGCGCGATGCCCAACTGATTTGCGCCGTTTTTGGCGCCGGTCGGTGGACATCGCGCCGATACCGGAGTATTTCGCCCCAGATTTGAAGATTGTGGCCCCTCGCCCTCGATTCCTCCAACAGAGGAAATAATTTCTCTCCATATCTACCCTACTGCTCCCTTTAAACATTTTAAATATCTTGATTGGATCATTCCTCATTACAGCTTTTCTTCTTTTAATATTTGATGTTGGGATGTGACGTCACTGGCAAGGCCGGCAGCATTTATTGTCCATTCCTGCTTGACCTTGTGAGCCGCCTTTTTGAACCGCTGTAGCCTCATGTGGTGTAGGTGCTGACTGTAATAATAATAATCTATATTGTCACAAGTATTGTTACAATAACACTGCAATGAAGTTACTGTGAAAAGCCCCTCGTCGCCACATTCCGGCACCTGTTCGGGTACACGCAGGGAGAATTCAGAATGTCCAAATTACCCACCAGCACATCTTTAGCAAGGCTGGTTTAGCTCAGTGGGCTAGACAGCTGGTTTGTAATGCAGAATAAGGCCAGCAGCGCGGGTTCAATTCCCGTACCAGCTGAAAATTCTGAATTCGCCCTCTGTGTACCTGAACAAGTGCCGGAATGTGGCAACTAGGGGCTTTTCACAGTAACTTCATTGCAGTGTTAATGTAAGCCTACTTGCGACAATAAAGATTATTTCTTTCTTTATTTATTTTTGGGACATGTGGGAGCACCCAGAGGAAACCCACGCAGACACGGGGAGAACGTGCAGACTCCGCGCAGACAGTGACCAAAGCCGGGAATCGAACCCGGGACCCTGGAGCTGTGAAGCAACAATGGTTTGCTCGACGTCAGTTAGGTGTCAACCGCACTGTTGCGAATATGGAGTCACGTGTAGGACAGGCCGGAAAAGATGGCCGATTTCCTCCCCTGAAGGACATTAGCAACTAGATGGTTTTTTTACAGTAATCTGGTCATTCCATGAGCATTATCCATGAGGCTCCAGATTTATTGACTGATTTGCGTTTTAGCCACCGTGGTATGATTTGAATGCAAGTTTCTGACTCCAGTAACATTGCCACTGTGTTATCATCCCTTCTAAACTCAAGGCAAGACAAGCCAAGTTTATCAAGCCTCCCCCTCCTAATTTAACCCTGATATCATCTTGGTCAACCTACATTGCCGTTCTCCCAAGACCATGATACCCTTCCGGAGGGTCAGTGTCCAACACTGAACACGGTGTTTCAGATAGGGTTTGGCTGGGATTGCCAAACCTTTAGGATTATCTAGACAGCCCAAGGAATTAAAGATTAACGTCCAGGATTACGCTGCAAGCAGCAATCAGGAGGATATTCATAGCGGCATTAAAATAAATGTTGTTCTTTGAAACTTTCTTTAATAAGGACACAGTCCACACCCAGTAAAAATAAGAACAAAGTTTTATTCACAAACGATATATACATAGTAAGAAGTCTTACAACACCAGGTTAAAGTCCAACATGTTTGTTTCAAACACTAGCTTTCCGAGCACTGCTCCGTCCTCAGGTGAAGGAGCAGTGCTCCGAAAGCTAGTGACTTCAAACAAACCTGTTGGACTTTAACCTTGTGTTGTAAGACTTCTTACTGTGCTCACCCCAGTCCAACGCCGGCATCTCCACATCATGATATGTACATAGACTTACCTGGTTCCTTCTTGGTCGGTTTCTTACTGTCCGACCATTTATACACTGGGTAATTGAGATACTCGCCCCGAGCAGGGGAGCTCATATTCCGCAAGGAGCACGGGGAATAGAAGCATTTCCATCCCGTAGGTCCTGTCTGGGATATTACACTTTATTTGAATACATTTGCTTATTAGTCATCAAAAGTGTGGAGATGGTAATTAAGTGATAAGAGTTGGCAAGCCATAGATCTTGAGCAAGGCGCGCCTGCAAAACTGAATTCCTCCCTTTATCCAGCTCCCTCGTGAGATAAATACCAACATTCCACCAGCCTGCGTGATACATTTTTCCACCAGTCTATTAGTATTAAATGGTTCCCCTTCATACCTGTCTGAGGCTCAACTGAGAAGTAAGGCTGACCCTCAAGAATGCTGTACACCAGCCGAGCGCTGTTCCCGTAGGATGGGTCATCGGCATCTGTGGCTGTGACTTGAATGACAGAAGTACCTGAAAGGGAAGCGATGATCACATTGTCAAAGGGAGCGAGGGAGTGATAAATGGAGACGGTGCATGAAAGACTGCAGTGAGCCCAAAGCCAAGCCTCACCATTTATCATGCTGTCAAAACCTTATACCTCGAGCTGTCAGCTGTGTGATACCAGAGTTTTGTTATGAAACGCTTTGCAAACTACACCAGGCAAGAAACTGTTGGCACTTTAAAAAGGACATTGAGGCACTTGTGAAGTTGCAAAAAAAGATTTACCTACCAGAAATGCTATATCTATCAGGAAAGATTGTGTGGCCCGGGGCTGCTCGCACTCGAAAAGCGAAGACTGGGGGGTGTGAACTGTAAAAGGCCTTGTAAAGATTCTGCAGGGGTTTGATTGGGTGGACATGGAGAAAATGTGCGGAATGTAATGCCCTCCTGCATGGCGCATTTGGTGATGGGGGTACATTTACTTGGGCAGGAGGGTGGCGAGCGGGTCCCTGCCACCTCCCCACCTCTGCCCCCTCCAGAGTGGGAAAGTCTCGTGACCTAAATGACCGAGTTGCAAAAACTCGGACAGCAATTAGATTCGAATGATCTAAAGTTAGCAACTGTGAAGGAAAAATCGAAGGAACCTGCGCACAATTCTGGTCGCCACACAACCAGAAGGATGTAGAGGCTTTGGAGAGGGTGCAGAGGAGGTTTACCAGGATGTTGCCTGGTCTGGAGGGTGTCAGCTATGCGGAGAGGCTGAATAGACTCGGACTGTTTTCGTTAGAAAGACGGAGGTTGAGGGGCGACCTTGATAGGGGTCAACAAGATTATGAGGGGCATGGATAGAGTGGATGGGCAGGCACTCTTTCCCAGGGTGGAGGGGTCAGTCACCAGGGGGCATAGGTTTAAGGTCCGTGGGGCAAAGTTTAGAGGAGATGGGCGAGACAGGTTTTATACACAGAAAAGTGAGTGCCTGGAACGCGTTGCTAGGGGAGGTTGTGGAAGCAGACACATTAACGGCGTTCAAAAGGCATCTCAACAAATGCATGGAGAGGACGGGTATAGAGGGATACGACACAAGGAAGTGCTGAGGGTTTTAGCCAAAGGTGATATCATGCCCGGTACAGGCTTGGAAGGCCGAAGGGCCTGTTTCTGTGCTGTATTGTTTTTGTCCTTTGTGTTTTATTGAGCCTTTCACAACCCCAGGACGTCTCAAAATGCTTTCCAGCCGATGAAGTACCTTTTCTGTAGTAATACAGGAATTTAAGTCACTTTGGTGTCATTGCAAGGTCGCACAAAACCGCAAAATGACAAGCACCCGATAACCTCTTATTTTAGTGATGGTGCTGGAGAATTGGGGTCCATTAGCCCAGTTGACTCGATGGCACAGGTATGTTGCAGAATAACACCACCAGAATAGTTTCCATCCCCCCCTGCCTGAGGTAGTCCCTGCGTTCGGCTTGCTCCTTTGTATTAACACGGCATAAGACACGATTAGTCAGCCTTGGGCAATGACGGCACTACATAGCGAGAATGATTGGGGATAATCATTAACCAGGATGTGGGTAGGAGGCAAAAGGCAGCACCCCTATACTTGCTCAAAATAATACCAAAGCTTTTTCTTCTCAACCCACAACTAGTTTGGTATGTCCATGTCCGAGAAAGAGACTGCAATAAAACTTATCAGCCTCTCTAATTCTACCTTTTATATCTAAGTGGCCTCTTTATTTCTTTTACAGCAGCTGTTGTAAATCTGATTCACCCGTGTACTGTCAGGAATTAAGAATTTACAACTCTTTTCACAATTGATTTTATTTATTGAGTTGAGGGACATTCTCAATGCTTGAGAATGAGAATTTATACCCTGTGCAATCCAGGACAGCATCAAACACTCCCAGGCCAGGAGCAAAATACCTCAGACGCAGGAGATATCTGAAGTAACAGCAGGAAGTGTTGAGAGATGCTCAGCAGGTCTGGCAGCATCTGTGGAGAGGGGAAGAGAGTTGACGGGACGGATTTTCATGGCGAAGACAGGAATCTGGTGGCGGGTTCATTTCCGGGTCATGAACCTGCCCACAATATTTAGAGTACCCAATTCATTTTTTTTTTTCCAATTAAGGGGCAATTTAGCGTGGCCAATCCACCTGCCCTGCACATCTTTGGGTTGCGGGGGTGAGACCCACGCAGATACGGGGAGAATGTGCAAGCTCCACACGGACAGTGACCCGGAGCCGAGATCGAACCCGGGTCCTTGGCGCAGTGCAGCAGTGCTAACCACTGCGCCATGTGCCACCCAAGGGAAGTAGAAGCCTATCGGTATTTTGGTGGAGGCATATTGTCAATGGAAATAGGCAGGGGTGGGGGGGGGGAGGGGGGGGGGAGTTACTGGTGGCTCCTCAATGATATGGGTATGTGGGAAGAGGCCTTTAATGTGACATTATGTGTAATGCCTGGCACATGAAGAGTTAATGCGGTACTATATTCCACCACCAGATGGCGCTGGGGAGCAGACCTGTAAAAAGGAATGTCTTTCAGGCTTCTGGGAGAATGGAGAGAGTGGAGAGAGACTAGGAGCAGAGCAGAGAACAATTTAAGATAGTGTGCAGGCAGTTAATATTACATGTATCACAATTGTATGGAAGCACTTCAGATCGATGTAGAAAATGACTGCACTTTGTGTGACGGCCAATTTGAAATGTTTGTAATGGCATTTTACAAATAAAGTATATTTTTGTAAAGCAAAAGGGAACTGGACCAATACTGCCCCAGCAAAGCCTACCAGCAGAGGAGGAATTTAACAAAGGGAAAAGCCACTCCACCACCCAGTTTTCAACAGTTAGTTTGCCAATTTTGGTTTTACCGTTGATCTCAAAATATGTGGATGTTGTCCAACAACCAGAAATAATTTGTGACATAACTAATTTTTAAAAATAAGTCCCTAATGTTGAAGAACCAATTTGTTTTGTGGCTGAGTGTACAGCAATAAAGAAATTCCAGAATGAATTATGTGTAAACAAGTACTATAACAGCGAATAGAGTGACAACAACTTACATTTACATTGCCCCTTTAATGCAGTTCAACCTCTCCAGATTCTTTACAGGAGTGATTATCAGACAAAATTTGCGATCAAGTCAGGTGAAGAGACATTGGGCAGACGGCTAGGAAGGGTCCATGGAGCATTTAGAAGGAGTAAGAAGACACAGCGCAGCAGAGAGATTTAGAGCTCAGTGTCTCGGCCTACCACCAGTGCTGACGCCTATGAAATGATGGGAATCAAGCATTTGCGAGGAGTCAGATTGAGAGGAAACGCAAAGATGTCAGGGAGGTTGAGGATGGAGGAGTTTACAGAGTTAGGAAGGGGGCAACACTATGGAGAGATTTCAAAGCAAGGATGCAAATGTTGAAACATAGTCGCTACAGGACTGGGAGCTATGTCGACCAGTGAACATTGGGGTGATGTGTGGACAGGACCCGGTGCAAGTTTGGATAATGACAGAAAAGGTTTGGAGTAGCTGAAGTTTACAATTAGTGCAAGATCCAAAGCCATGGCAGAGTATACAAACAAGGTATAGGAACTGGCGGAGGTCATTCGGCCCTTCAAGAGTCCTCCACCATTCAATAAGATTATGGCTGCTTTGATCATGACAATTTTTGCCCCATTGCCCTTGACTTCTTGGTAGATTTTACTCTGTCTAATTCAGCCTTTGAATATGTGCGATGACCCAACACAGGAATATCCATCACTAGAGGGACCACAGAATCATAGAATGCCTACGGTGCAGAAGGAGGCCATTCAGCCAATCGAGACTGCAGCAACCCTCCGAAAGAGCACCCTACCTCCCCCCGCCCTATCCCCGTAACCCCACCTAACCTTGGGACACTAAGGGGCAATTTGGCATGGCCAATCCACCTAACCTGCGCATCTTTGGACTGTGGGAGGGATGTGGAGCACCCGGAGGAAACCCAAGCAGACACGGGAGAACGTGCAAACTCTAAAGCTCAGAATCTAACCCGGATCCCAGGTGCTGTGAGACAGCAGTGCCAACCACTGTACCACCATGCCATAAAGGCATGGATGATAGTTGCAGCATTAGATGATCTGAGGCAGATGTGGTGGACACAGGCAATATTGCAGAAGTGAGAGTGTGAAGCCTTGGTGATTGAAATCAAATGGGGTTGGGAGCACAGCTACGGGTTGAATGGGATACCAAGGCTGCGAACAGTGTCACATAGTTGCCGAGCGAGGGCTGGAATCGGTGGTTGGGAAGCAGAGATTGTGGCAGGATGGAAGGCCAAGGCTTTGACCTTCCCAGTATTTAGTCGGAAAGAAATTTCTGCTGAGCCAATTCTGGAAGCTGGATCAGTAGCATTGACGAGTGAATAGATTGTGAGAATAAGATTGAGTGCAGTAATAAATAAGTAACTTAACAAAGGAGTATAGCACCAAATAAGCATAACAATAGATAAGTACAGGAATTAATGAGTAGACAAAGGAAGAGTGTAATGAATAAATGTACTAACAAATGCGTCTCGCAATGAATAAATGATTAAGTATCGGAGAACGATATTGAATGACTGTCGATTGAGGATAGAAAGATGAGCTTTAGACTAAGTGCCCTTATGAATGAGTGCAATAATGAATAAGTACAGATGAGAAAGGATGGACCGATGAATGACTATGAATACATGGTAACAATGAGTAATACATATGAATGATAACACACATCATAATGAACAAGAACAAATTTGCAGTGTAATGTTTGGTGAAGGCGATGGCACCTACCCACATTCGACATCTCGGGGACCATGGCGTGGTGAGGACCGGTCAAGAACTCGGGAGGGTTGTCATTAATATCCTGGACTTTCACAATGAACTCAGAGGGAGGCTCCAGCGGCTTGTTTGTCAGCCGGTCGACAGCTTGTGCCATCAAAGTATACTCAGCGCGCTCCTCCCGGTCCAGCGTCTTCGTTGCGTGGATGTTCCCTGTTTTCTCATCGATAACAAAAATAGTTCCGGCCCCCTCACCTGAGAGGATGTACCTGATCTTCCCTCCTCCGCTGTCCAGATCCGTGTGCAGCTGCAATGGGAAACAAGACATGTGAGGGATTACTGATCAGTATATACTGGCAACCCGCCCACATAACTCACCCAATAGAGTCTCACCATCTGGGTCCCTTTTAAAGGCTCACCCAAGAACCCATTATAAGGAGAGCTGCCCACTCTAAGCACCTGCTTGGAAAGAGTCAACATTAGGAATCCTTTTAATGAGGTGTTTTTACCACCAGGGACCCCTTTTTAAAGCAAGAGATTTTTCAGAAATGATGGGGACGATTCTCTGTCCAATTTGCGCTCCACGCACAACACTCACTGGGCGCAAACCAGATGAACATATTAAAGTAAGCATTGATATATGCTCGCCCCATTTCCAACTGGAGTGTCCGGCTCCTGGAACTCTCCATCACGCCAGCGCTATGTGGGCCTGGCGGGAATCACTACGGGTCTCCATCAACTAAGACCAGACATTGGAAGCTATTTACCCCTGGATGGTCGGAGATAGGGTAGTGTAGTGCCCTGGAACCCTGCCAGGACACCAGGTTGGCACTGCCAGGTGTCAAGGGGCACGGACAAGGGACGGGGCCTGTAATGGGCGTGGCCAGCAAAGCGGAGGTTTTGAGGAGCAACATGATGGGGGGGTAATTGAGGGAGACGCCATGAAAGGGGGGGGGAGGAGGGAGTTCATCAGGGACATGAAGGGAAGGCATGAAGGAAGGGATATTTGGCGACCCATGGCAGTGTGTCTCTCACTGGGGGTGGGGGAGGAGAGCTGGTTCCGACGATTGAGGGAGGGTGGCCTGATGCTGGTTGGAAGGGGGTGGGGTCTGAAGGAAGATCTTTTGGGAGGACCATCTTTCCACGATGCCAGAGATATTTGGGGGGGAGGGTGGCGGTGTGGGTAGCCTGAATCTTTCTTTGAGATCGCCCCCATCCTTATGAGGCCGGGCTTGCTGGTGTCTTCCGAACCACACATCTCTTCCTTGGCGGGTTTCACCGCAGGCTCCAGAGAGATAACTAAGTGTGGGAGAGTTGTAATGGGAATCGCGCCAGAACAGCCGGCGGGATTCGTACCGGCTTTCGCACCCGAAATGATGCTTTGGCCAGAATTCCCTGGCCATTCGTTGGCGGCGGGATTCCCTGGTCTGGCTGGCAGCTCAGCCCTGCCCGCTGGTTTCCCGGCAGAGTGGGGTGCGGAATCCCAATGACATCAGTGGGAGCAGAGATTCCCACTGCCAGAAAATGGAGGGCTAAAGAGCTGGCTTTGAAAGCAGACCAAGGCAGGCCAGCAGCACGGTTCAATTCCCGTACCAGCCTCCCCGAACAAGCGCCGGAATGTGGCAACTAGGGGCTTTTCACAGGAACTTCATTTAAAGCCTACTTGTGACAATAAGCAATTTTCATTTTCATTTCATCTCCCGCAGCCGGGAATCACAAGACTGGGAGGCATAAAATCCCGCCGACCATCATTTTTGAGAGAATTCCGCCCGATATCATCTGGACAAAGCTAAAATTTTGCTTTCTCTTTTATTATTAATCTCATTCAAGATTCCCAATATCTAAAGTTCTTCCCAATTTGTCCTTTTCCCCTTTTTACCCGATGCAGATTGCTTTCTTTACCACCTGGCTATGCTACCCCAAACTCATGATTGTTTAATGTTAACACCAAACAAGAATTTGTGTCCCAGTTCATAGAATCATAGAATCCTTACAGTGCAGAAGGAGGCCATTCGGCCCATCGAGTCTGCAGCGATCCTTGGAAAGAGCACCTTACCTAGGCCCACACCTCCACCCTATCCCCATAACCCACTAATCCCACCTAATCTTTTGGACACTAAGGGGCAATTTAACATGTCAAGCCAGCTAACCTGCACATCTTTGCGCTGTGGGAGGAAACTGGAGCACCGGAGGAAACGCACTCAGAGACGGGGAGAAAGTGCAAACTCCACAGTCGCCCGAGGCCGGATGTGAACCCGGCCCTGGTGCTGTGAGGCAGCAGTGCTAACCACTGTGCCACCATGCCGCCCCAGAATTTAGAGTACCCAATTATTGTTTTCCAATTAAGGAGCAATTTAGTGTGGCCAATCCACCTACCCTGCTCATCTTTGGGTTGTGGGGGTGAGACCCACGCAGACACGGGGAGAATGTGCAAACTCCACATGGACAGTGACCCGGGGCCGGGATCAAACCTGGGTCCTCAGCGCCATGGGCAGCAGTGCTAACCACTGCGCCACCGTGCCGCCAAACAGTTCTGGCATCCAGACCTGCCGACAAAGTTTAAGTGAGGATTCAATTGGCAACTCTTTCACTCTGGCATTACCTCTTGCCAAAAGAGGCAAGTTGTATCAACACACAGCCATCGAGCAACATCAAGTATGTTTAATTTATTATAATCCTCAACTCCTGTCCACTTTTCTCAGCCTTTCCTTTTCTTGTTCTGCTTCATTATCCCTCGGCGGCTCGAACCACAAAAGTGAGGAAATGATGCCTCTGCTGCATTCAGTTCTGGGCGCTGCCCGTCACTGCAGGATATGTTGGTCTTACTGAAGGGGTACAACACAGATTCACCATCGCTGCGTTTCTTTATTCGCCCATGGGATGTGGGCGTCGCTGGCCGGGCCAGCATTTATTGCCCATCCCTGAGGGCCTGCAAGGGTCAGCCACATTGCTGTGGGTCTGGAGTCACATGTAGGGGCAACAGCTTTCCTTCCCGAAAGGACGTTAGTGAACCACATGGGTTTTGGCGACAATGTTTCATGCTCATCATTTGACTCTAAATTCCAGATTTTCTTTTAATTGAATTCAAACTTCACCATCTGCCATGGTGTGATTCAAACCCAGGTCCCCAGAGCATTCCTCTGTGCTTCGGAAATACTCACAGCGACAATACCATACACCACTGCGTCCCAGCACTTGTACCAGGGCTTAGAGAGTTAAATTACAAGGAAGGTTAAGTAACCTTGGCTTCTGATCCCTTGAATTTAAAGGATTTAAGACTGAGGTGTTTAAACTGTTAAAAAGGATTCAATAAGGTGCTGATGGAGAATGTGTTTGCTCTGGACAGGGAATCACGTAAGGCCTAGTGGAAACCTCGAACTCCCTCCCACAGCAGGTTGGATGCGGAGAGACAATTGGAGCTTCCCAAATCACTCAATCCTTTTGTGATAGCGATAAGGATCGCAAGAGACACGGGGTGAACCCAGGTAAATGGGAGTTGAAATACAAATCAACCATGATCTAAAACAGTGGAATTCACTCATGGGGCTGAAGGAGATACAGCTGTTTTTGATGTTGCTGAATCATCCTTTTTCCCGGCTTCAAGGTTTTTTGAGAGATTTTTGGTGTTCCTAAGGCAGGGTTTCTCAAAGTGCGGTTGCGACCCGCGGGTGGGTCACGGACGGGTGTCGGGGGGGTGGGGGGGGTTTGCGAGGAGATCGGTCGCAACGTTCCCACAGTGGTCCCGATCGCGGGAGAAGGTCCCAACGGCCGCTGCTGCCATTGTTATTGAGAATAGCATCCGCTGCCACCTTTTAAATGAGCAGGAAATGAGACTGTGTGTAGTCTTCCAGCCAGAAGCGGCAGCAGTGAGCAGGTCACACACCCTGCAAGTACATTGACGTAAAGTGTCCTCCATGTGTGTGCTTTTGACACCAAATCACGGAGGAGAGCTTCTTCCACTTTCCAGCTGCTATCAAGCAGGGCAAGGAGACTGTGAAGATGAATCATTTTCTTACAAGTAAGAGACAGTCAAAGACACACATAAACAGTGTACCTACTGGTCAGGATTTCACATCTAAATCTGCTGGAGAGAGCTGCTCAGGAGAATCCACAGCAGAACAGAGCAGTGCTAGTGTTAGCTCTGTACAGAGCTCCAGTGCCTCTGGTGAACAGTTGACAAAGAAGAAGAAACGTACCGCGGAAAGAAAGCAGCATGAAGATGTGGTTTTGTCAATTGTGCCAATGCAAATAAGGCCGTAAAGTCCATGGGCGGGACTCAGGGGGTCGGAGAATCCCCGGCGCGCCGCGCGAATCGCGCCACACCGCTCCGACGCCGGGAGGCGATTCTCCGCAGATTGCCGCTATTGGCGCCGGCGTGGTCGGTGCGACGCCGTAGAGGGGCCCCCACCCGCTCGATTCTCCGGCCCAGATGGACCGAGCAGCCGTAGCAATAAATCCGAGTTCTGCCGGCGCCGTTCTAATATGCTCTGAGCCGGCGGGACCTCGGCGTTGAAGGGTCCGGGGGCAGCCTGTGGGGGGGGGGGGGGGAGGGGGGGTCCGACCCTGTGGGGGGGCCTCCGTTGTGGCTTGGCCCGCGATCGGGGCTCACCGATCGGCGGGCCAGCCTTTCGGGCTGGGTGCCTCCTTTCATCCGCGCCGGCTCCTGTAGCCCCACGCCATTTGGCGTCGGGGCCGGCGCGGAGAAGAAAGCCACTGTGCATGCGTGCGTTGGCACCGGTGCCACAGCGCATGCACGGACCCCGTGGCGCCCAGTTGACACCGGGGTCAGCAGCTGGAGCAACGTGAGTCAGTTATTTACTTACAGCTGACTCCAAGTGAAAAGAGTATCCTACTGTACCTGACCTGTGACAGCACATTAGAAACACACCAAAGCCCATAAAGCTGTCAGCATTCTGGAGTAGTCTCTCCCAGGAGTATCCAGTGCTGAGTAAAACAAGCATTTGGTTGCTGTTGTCCTTCACGACGACCTACATGTGCGCGGTTGGATTTTCCGTTCTCACAAAGGTGAAGACGACACAAAGGAACTGGCGAAGTGTGCACCTCCATCCCCCTCTCCTCCTGTGAATTTGATTGTCATGAGATCGTAAGGACCAAGCAGGCTCCCCTTTTGCATTAAAGCTTAGAAAAGCCGGCGTAGGTCGCCAAGGCCGGCCGGTTGGTTGGCACAAATGGGTCCCGGGAATAAAACGTTTGAAAAACACTGTTCTTGGGTGTCACCTGTCGTCAGTCGGTAAGCCTGTGTGTTTGTGTTGGAAATGAAATGAAATGAAAATCGCTTGTTGTCACAAGTAGGCTTCGATGAAGTTACTGTGAAAAGCCCCTAGTTGCCACATTCCGGCGCCTGTTCGGGGAGGCTGGTACGGGAATCGAACCGTGCTGCTGGCCTGCCTTGTTCTGCTTTAAAAGCCAGCGATTTAGCCCAGTGAGCTAAACCAGCATTGCAAGTCTTCCTCCAGGAGTTGAACATGTAAATCTCAGCTGGTAATTCCAGTGCAGAACTGAAGGTGTGCTGCATTGCTGGAAGTCTCCACCTTCAGATGCTATGTTTGAGGTTCTGCCTGCTCCCGTGGATCAGGTGGACGTTACAAGTCCGCTGATTTACTTGAAGATGAGCATACTGTGTGCTAGCCAATAACTACAAACTAAATTGTCATTCAGCTTTGCCTCATCCGAGCCTTTTTTTTGCCAATCGGCTGAATTATTGCAAGGTCCTGGCTGGCCAACCATCTTCCACCTTCTTGTAAGCTTTAGGTCATCCAAATGGCTGCTCCTACTGACATGCACTAAGTCTGTTCACTCATTATCCCTCTGCTCGGTGACCTACTTTGGCTCCCCACTAAGCAACGTCTCTAACTTAAAATTCTCACCCATATTTTCAAATCCCTCCATGGGCCTCACCGCTCCCTATCTCTCCAACCTTCTCTAACCCTACAATCTTCCGAGATCTCTGCATTTCTCCAAATCTGGGGCGGGATTCTCCGACCCTCCCGTCGGGTCGGAGAATCGCCGGGGGCTGGCGTGAAACCCGCCCCCGCCGGTTGCCGAATTCTCCGGCACCGGAAATTCGGCGGGGGTGGGAATCGCGCCACGCCGGTTGGCGGGCCCCTCCGGCGATTCTCCGGCCCGCGATGGGCCGAAGTCCCGCTGCTGGAATGCCTGTCCCGCCGGCGAGAATCAAACCACCTCTCTTACCGGCGGGACAAGGCGGCGCGGGCGGGCTCCGGGGTCCTGGGGGGGGGCGCGGGGCGATCTGGCCCCAGGGGGTGCACCCACCGTGGCCTGGCCTGCGATCGGGGCCCACCGATCCGCGGGCGGGCCTGTGCCGTGGGGGCGCTCTTTTCCTTCCGCCTTCGCCATGGTCTCCACTATGGCGGAGGCGGAAGAGACCCCCCTCCACTGCGCATGCGCGGGGATGCCGTGAGGGCCCGCTGACGCTCCCGCGCATGCGCCGCACGGCAAAGTCTTTTCCGCGCCAGCTGGCGGGGCACCAAAGGCCTTTCCCGCCAGCTGGCGGGGCGGAAATCAGTCCGGCGCGGGCCTAGCCCCTCAAGGTGCGGGCTCGGCCCCTCAAGATGCGGAGAATTCCGCACCTTTGGGACGGCGCGATGCTGGACTGATTCGCGCCGCTTCTGGCACCAGTCGGCGGGCATCGCGCCGATTGCGGAGAATCCCACCCCTGATCCTTTGAGCTTTCCCAATTTTATTTGCTGCACCATTGGTGGTTGCACTGCCTGCCATCTGCACCCAATGCCCTGGAATTCCCTCTCTCACTCGCTCCTCCCTTCTTTTCAGACACTCTTTAAAATCCACCTCTTCGACCAAGCTGTTGATCATCTGCACTGACGTCTCCTTCTGAGACTAGGGTCGCAATTCTAACCCGCCCATTGCGCCTGGGCGTGAATCCCCGCATATTGAAATGAGTCTTTAAACTAATTTAAATAAGCTCATCCAATTCGAAGCCGGAGTTTCCCGGCTCCCAGGATTCACTCCACCCACAGGCCCAGTGAGAGGCTGGCGCCAAACAACACTGGTTCCAAAAACTGAAACCAGACGTGATGGCCAGGCTGGTGGACCTGGAGGCCATTGGAGCCCCCAGGTGGTCAGAGACAGGGCAGGGCAGCGTCCTGGCACTTGGTAATGTCTTTAGGTCCCCACTCCAGAAAGAATTCCAAGTGGGGGATAATTGAAGTAAGAATCTCCCACAAAAATGATTAAGTGTGGGTGGATTGCGAAGGGAATCTCGACGGAGCAACCAGGTTCTCCCGCCCAAAATTTACTTTGGGGTGGATTCTCATTGCCGGGTGCCGGGATTGGGATTCCCAGTCGGGGAGAGAATGGAGCATCGAGGGGAAAATGGGATGGGCGGAAGCTCCAATCCCTGGCGATGACAGCACGCTACCCCCCCCCCCCCCCCCCCCCCCACCGCACCAGCGGCAGATCTCTTGACCTGCACAAATCCTGTGGGGCAGAGGATCACCACTGACAACTATACCCTGCCCTAACTGCTGACCCCCATGGCTGCCCTTTCCCATGTACCCTCCCACCCCTCGGAAAGCATCCCACCCCCCTTTTCCTGGATTGTTTTGCAAGCCTGGGTCTCCGGTGGGGTGTTAATCCAGCAGAAGCCATGGCCTCCTCCATGCTGCTGTGGAGTACAAGGGCTGCTGGCCTCCCTGATTGGCTGGCAGACCTCGGTGGGCTTGGCATCAAATCCCAGGGTGTTCAGTCCGAGGAAGGTCCACTGTTGTCCTCTTAATGGATAGAAGATATACAGTGGGACTCCCTCCTAAGATTTAGCGCTTGTGTCTTGCCACTTTCTCGGGAGGCACATGAGATGCCTGCTAAAAATAGAAAATTCTGCCCACGTTCTCTGTCCAGAATCCAGATTCTTGCTCTCCAGAAGCTTCTCAGTATAATTAGCTCTCCAACTCCACCCACAGATTTAAGCGTTTGAGTATAGAAGTATAGTTATAAATATCTGTTTCTGGACTAATGTAATCAAACACAGATCAATCAAACCATTGTACCAGACAATGCCAGATGACATGTTAGCCAGCTCGATTATTTTAAGAACCTTTACCTCTGTGGGGTTCAAGGGATGCATGTGTCCTTATCCCCCAACAGTTCTATGATGTACCACACTGTCCTGCAAGAAAGGGGCAAAATGATTGTGTAGAAGTGTGTTTGAATTATGTTTCTTCCACAGCTGACTGGCTGGAGTATTATGAAGGCAGCGGGTAGTGGGTGGTAGTATTACTCAGTGTGCGAGAGTGAGGTGGGGTATCTGGATGTGAGGTCTGAGCCCTGACTGTTAGGGAGTGCTGTTGGGTGAATGCTGGATGTGTAGTGCGTTGGGTAGCATGAAGGGCTGGTGTTGTGGTGGGTAAGTGATGTCGTGTGAAAATGTATTCAATGACCTTGACCACCCTCGTGAAGTTATTCGACTTCTTGTGTCCCTGCGGCAGACCTTTGCGACTGGAATCCAGGTATTGACCTCTGTGACAACCTGCTCCCGATCCCTGCTGAGGGTAATCTTTGAGGTTTCCTGGCCTCCTGAGGAACAGATGAGGACCGTCAGAGGATACAGCACGATGTAGATCCGTTGGAGACTTGGGCAGAGAGATGGCAGATCAATCCGGGCAAAAGTGAGGTAATGCATTTTGGAAGGTCTAATACAGGTGGGAAAGATATAGTGAATGGTAGAACCCTTCAGAGTATTGGCAGGCAGAGGGATCTGGGTGTACAGGTCCACAAGTCACTGAAAGTGGCAACACAGGTGGAGAAGGTAGTCAAGAAGGCAAATGGCATGCTTGCCTTCATTGGCCGGGGCATTGAGTATAAAAATTGGCAAGTCATGTTGCAGCTGTATAGAACCTTAGTTAGGCCACACTTGGAGTATAGTGTTCAATTCTGGTCTCCACACTACCAGAAGAATGTGGAGACTTTAGAGAGGGTGCAGAAGAGATTTACCAGGATGTTGCCTGGTTTGGAGGGCATTAGCTACGAAGAGAGGTTGGAGAAATTCGGTTTGTTCTCACTGGAGCGAAGGAGGTTGAGGGGCGACCTGATAGAAGTCTATAAGGTTATGAGGAGCATGGACAGAGTGGATAGTCAGAAGCTTTTTCCCAGGGTAGAGGGGTCAATTACTAGGGGGCATATGTTTATGGTGCTACAGGCAAAGTTTAGAGGAGATGTGCGAGGGAAGTTTTTTACACAGTGTAGTGGGTGCCTGGAACTGGCTGCCAGAGGAGGTGGTGGAAGCAGGGACGATAGTGACGTTTAAGGGACGTCTTGACAAATACACAAATATGACGAGAATAGAGGGATACGGACCCCGGAAGTGTAGAAGATTTTAGTTTAGATGGGCAGCATGGTCAGCGCAGGCTTGGAGGGCCGAAGGGCCTGTTCCTGTGCTGTACTTTTCTTTGTTCTTCTTTGTTCTTGGCATTACTCATCCAGTCCACCTCCACCGGTAAAGACCTCCACCATCACACTCATCACCCTCCCACTGTCCTGGCCTTATAGGGGTTGGTTTAGCACAGTGGGCTAAATAGCTGGCTTGTAATGCAGAACATAGCAGCAGCGCAGGTTCCCCGAGCAGGTGCCGGAATGTGGCGACTAGGGGCTTTTCACAGTAACTTCACTGAAGCCTACCTGTGACAATAAGCGATTATTATTAGGTTTACATGTTCCAAAATCCAGCAACAATATTTAATATGGCTTCCCTCAAAGGGGTGGGGTGGGTGGGGGGTGGATAGCCTGCCTTTAAGAAGTGCAGACTGGCTGTGCCACATGTTGTCAGGACATCACTGATCAACCCCATTCTTAGCGCAGGCACCAATCAACAGCAAGGAAAGCACTCGGACCCCATGCTGCACCATGGTAATGAGCTGGGAGCACTAAATCTGCACATTGCCTGCCCGCAGCAGAACAGGGAGGGGCTGGTGACAAATCATAACCCCCCCCCACCCCAACACCAAAGAACAGGACCCTTTGTGTTTTGCCCCACCAAAGAGATTCAGCGGAAAAAAAACTCTTCAAACTATAGTGTGGAACACAAGTGTGTGAACAGTTAACACACATTATATCCATGGTTCCACCTCTCACTGTTTTACATGAGCCATGGAACAGTTTCATAAGTAGCATCAGCACTGAAAGTGCGAATGTAGAATCCTTTTTTTCCCAGCAGAGGATCGGCAGAATATAAAATTCTCGACCACCTGTACAAGTCAAGCACATCATGACATTTAAGAAGGAGTTGGTGGAAAAATATTGGTGAGAAAGAGCAGGGGCGATGGGCTGATAGGGGTTGGTGCGGATTTGCAGCGGCGCAGGTGCAGGTGTCAGCTGTGGCCCTGCAGGCAGCGCTCTCTTCTCTGAGTCACAAGGTTAGGAATTCGAGTCCCACTCCAAAGACTTTGAACACACTTACAGCAGCGCTGTAACTGAGGCTGCTCTGCACTGTGCGAGGTGCTGTCTTTCAGAGGAACGCAATCACCACTGAGAGAGTATCTTCAAGGAGAGACAACTGGGGTGGGGGTGGGGGTGGGGATGGGGAGGGGGGGGGGGGGGGGTGAGGGGGATGGTTTACCACATGGCGTGTTTCTATCTATCACCCTCAAGCAAATAAGCCCCCACATCTGGACAGGGTAGATTTCCCTGCATGCATCCTGGGGGCAGTATTGTGGCAGGGGAGCAGGTGAAGAAGTAAAGAACATTGGAGTGAAATTTCATGTACGAGCAACTCAGAATATTTTCTCTTACAATTGTCCCAATTTTTTTAAATATAAGTTTAGAGTACCCAATTTTTCCAATTAAGGGGCAATTTAGCGTGGCCAATCCACCTACCCTGCACAACTTTGGGTTGTGGGGGCGAAACCCACGCAAACACGGGGAGAATGTGCAAACTCCACACGGACAGTGACCCAGAGCCGGGATCGAACCTGGGACCTCGGCGCCGTGAGGCAGCAATGCTCCCTCACTGCGCCATCGTGCTGCTCCTACATTTGTCCCAATTTTTTGGGTTTTTAAAGAAATGGTTGTGAGAAAGAATCAGCAATTAACTGTTTTCCGGCTTCCCCTCCCCTCGGAGAGCACGCGGTTTGGGGCAGAATTGGGAGTCGATCTGATACACGGGGTATCACAATTATTCGGGCACAATGCTGACTCTTTTCCCGTCCGTTATCGTTTGTGTGTTGAAACAATATGAATGCGTTCAGTTTCTCAAATCCTATTAGGCCCGAGGATCATTTTACTCCTTTTCCTGTTTTTTGACACTGATAAATTTTGGAGAAATCTCCCGTGTCAATTTTCAGTCCCTTTGATTAGCGACTCAGTGGAAAAGAGATTGAGTTTGGAGACAGTGATTTGCCAACCGCGCGTCGCAATATCCTTATCTCCCCTTGAGTAAATAAGACTTAAGGTTGATCGGATTGAGAGGTTTGAGGTGACCAGAAGATAGAGAGACATTAGTCCACTACCCACTGTCTTCATAATACTCCAGCCAGTCAGCTGTGGAAGAAACATAATTCAAACACACTTCTGCACAATCATTTTGCCCCTTTCTTGCAGGACAGTGTGGTACATCATAGAACTGTTGGGGAACACATGCATCCCTTGAACCCCACAGAGGTAAAGGTACTTAAAATAATCGAGCTGGCTAACATGTCAACTGGAATTGTCTGGTACAATGGTTTGATTGATCTGTGTTTGATTACATTAAAATTACAGCCAGGCCGTTCAAGGGCAGCTCTTCACACAAAGTGTAAAGGAAATCTGGAACACTTTGTCCCCACAAAAAGCGAATAGAGGCCGGTGGTCAATTGACAAGTTCAAAGCTGAGATGTTTGTTTCATGTTAAGAGACGCAGAACCGAGGCATGAGGTATGGGCTTGTTTTCTTTATTGGTATTTGACCATCAGGCAGGCAGGTTAGGGTTAACCTTGGGGCCTACCCACCTTTCCCCATCACATTCTCAGGCCATGGCAACCTCACCCTCTTTACCGAATTTTCATTGCTGCTACCCCCCCCCCCCCCCCACCCCCCGCCGCCCACCTTTCCCTCCGCTCTTATTTTCTCCTGTAACCATTTACATCTCCTTTAGACCTGCGTCATTACTGCATCGTCTTGAATGCACATTTACCCGTGACATCAATTTGGCGATTTTCCGGAGGTTTGGGGATTTCAAAAGAAACTATTAGGACAGAAAGAGAGAAATCTTTTTCCACGCGCAGGAGAGTTCAAGGAAAAGGTTCATAACCTTAAAACCAGAGCCAAGCCATTTATGGAGAAGTTAGGAAACGCTTGTTTATGCAAGGGTGTCGAGGAATGAAATGCTCACAAGGGGCAGTGGACACTATCTCAATTCCTAAATTAAATCTGAGATGGGTTGATTTTTGCCGGGCAAGGTTCTTCCAGGGCATGGAGCCAAGAGTTAAGATCTAGATTAGGCATGAGTTCATTGCATGATGGAAGAAACTCAAGGAATTTAATCCTTGTAAGGACAAGAGGAGACCATACTGCCCCTTACCTTGTGGATAAATAGTACCCTAACCAAAACCTCTGCCTTTTTCTTTATCCCTGCTGCCTGTTTTTCCCTTGCCTGAACTGTATATATGTTAGAAAGCTGTTCATCTCTAACATCTTCCAGCTCTGACAAAGGATCGTCCATCTGAAACATTGGGCAGGATAAAAGAAAAAACTTTGTAAATCCATTCAGTGCTTCTATCGATCCATTTTCCCCTCACCACTGTCTCCACTTCCTCCGCCCCCCCACCACCACCACCACCGCCACCCCACCCCCCACGAGGGCCTCTGCCTCCTGTTCCAAGTTGTCCTTTGACACATTGCTTACCTCTGTTCTGCCATTAACACATTCTGATCTCTTAATGTGCCACTATCAGCACCCTTCTGAGTTTAGCCTTAATCATCCTCATTTACATTCCCTTTGTCTTTTTATCCACGACATCTTTTTCCATCTCCGGCGATCCACTGGCCCTCTCTCCAGCCCCACTGCTCCACACAACCACCCCCCGCCCCTTCCCCACACCCTCCCACCACCACCACCACCACCAACAAGAAAATAAATCCCATCCCATTTCCAGTTCTCTCTCCACAGATCTGCTGAGATTGTCCAACACATTCTGTTACTGCCTTGTAAAAACTATTGTTGGGGAATAAACAAATGTCAGACATTAAACAAGTACCCATGGGAGAAGGCAGCAAAAATATTGCAGCAATAGCTTGGAACCAGGAGTCTAGGGAGAACGAAGAACTTTAAAAAAAACTTGTGTTTATGCGATGCCTTCCAAGATATCAGGATACCAATTAAAATGCATTGAAATGTCGCCACCGTTATAAAGTGGGAAACAGCAGTCATTTTGTACACAGCAAGTTCAACAGTGAGAAAGCGACCAGATAGTCTGCTTTTGCGATGTTGATTCAGGAGCAAGTACTGGCCAGGACACCAGGCAAGTCTCTCTTACTCTTTGAAATAATCTCAGATTAACATCAGATTAGATGTTAAACTGAGCTCTGTGTCTATTCTCTCTATGTTCAGTAAATAGTACTGGAGAAACTAATGACACTGAAAGGCAACAAACGCCCTGGACTCGATGGCCTACGGCTTAAGGGGTTCAAGGGAGGCAGCTGCAGAAAGGGTTGGATTTGCTCTTCCGAAACTCAGGAATGGGAATGGTTCCCATGGATTGTGAAGCAGCAAACTGAGTCTCCCTGCTCATGAAAGGAAGGAAAATGTCATCAGGAAAATGCTACTGTGAATTATTAGGGGCGTAGTAACAGGTCACGAGAAAATCATGAGATACATTGACAGAATCAGCATGGATTTGTGGCAGGGAAATCGTATTTGACAAATCTGCTGGAGTTTTTGAAGTTGCAGCTGGCAGAGTGGGTAAGAGGGAAGCAATGGATGCAGTTTATTTGGATAGTCAGACAAACAAATGTTCAACAAGGTGCCATACAGGGAATGATTCCACAAAATTGGTGCTCATAGGATTGGAGGTAATATGGATCGAGGATGGTTCATGGACAGAAGAAAGGGAGAAGGGAGAGTAGAAAGAATAAATGGGTCACTTTCAGGTTGACATTCTGTAATGAGTGGGGTGCCGCAAAGATCAGAACCTGGGCCTCAACAATTTACAGTCCATATCAATGACTTAGACAAGGAGACTGAGTGTCGTGTCCCAGATTGCTGGTGGACATTGTGAGGCGTACACAAAGAGGTTGAAGATGGATTTAGAGAGGTTAAACGAATGGGGAGAAATGTGAATATAACATTGAGAAATGGTAGGAAAATGCAAAAGCAGAGTGTTTTTTCAATTACTGACATTGGGAAATGTTTGCATTCATAAAGATCCATGAATCATGTATAGAATGTTAACATGTAGATCGAGCAAGCAATTAGGAAGGTCCAATAGTCTTTATTACAAAAGGATGGGAGTATAAGAGTACCTAAGTCTTACTACAATTATATTGGATCTCGATGGACCACACCTAGAGTATGGTGGGCAGGTTTTGTGTCTTTACCTAAGGAGGGATATACCAGGCCTTAGGTAGAAGGCAACAAAGGTTCATTCAACTCATTCTTTAGGTGAGGTGTTTATCCTGTGAGGAGAGATTGAGGAAACTGGGTTTATATTCCTTCAAACCGCGTTGTCTAGACTTTTCCTCACTGTGATCACATTTCGACACTCGACATTGAAATGACGCAGGAATAGAAGCGGGGGTGCAGGGGTGGGGCTGGGGCAGGTATTTAAGGGGGTAATGGGGAGGGTAGGTTATGTGAAACGGGGTGGGGGGTAGGGAGTTGTGAGAGCGGGGGTGGAGAAAAAAATAATAATTAAGCGTGCGCACAAGCCAAGGGCTTCGGAGCCCGGGGCTGACCCACCAGAGTGAACACTCTACATTGCAGCTGTGGAGGAGTGGGAGATTGTGACCCTCACCATTCATCCTACCACTCTCTGGTTTGGAAACCCCTGATTTAGAACTCAAATGAATCAGAGCAGACCTACAAACATAGAACAGGGTAAATGCTGTGAGGTTGTCGTTCCCCCCCCCCCACCCCCCCACTAGCCAGATAATCTAAAGCACAGGGGCACAGTCTCGAATGAAATGATCAATCACTTCGGACTGAGATAGGGAGTTACTTGTCCACTCAAAACGTCGTGAATATTAAAAATCTTCCAGGGCTGTTGATGCTCACTTGTTGCGTATATTTGAGTCAGAGGTTGCTAGGTTTATGGGTGCTGAGAGAATTAATGGATTTGGAAATACTGTGGGTGGTGGAGTTGAGGTAGAAGGTGAACCATGATTTTACTGAATTTGGTCAGGCTTGAAGGGCTGAATGGCCTACTCCAGCTCTTATTCCTTATCTTCCTATGAAGAAAACAATGGAGAAATAGCCTTACCCTTCCCACGAGTACAGGATCTGGGCCTGTATACTCCTCTATAACAAAGAACTGATTCCAAACCCAGCCTCTCTTGGATCTGTGAAGCACTTGACCTTTGACACCAAGTCCATGACGAGATCGAGTTGACGCCCGGGTGCCAGTGGAATTTCTCGCAGGGGCAGCGTGACTCCAATGGGCAATGCTGAAGCATGCCAGGAAGCAGTGCAAATAAAAGTCTCGCCTCATCTCGCTTCCAATTTGCGTCCTTTAATATATTTTATTTTTGGCTTGTTGGATTGAGCTCAGTCACGGACTGGAGGAGGTCCAATAGCCGCTGGCCAGCCCGAACTCCGGATTGAGCAGGGGATCTTCTGTCAATGTTCCTTCATCGGGATGACTCGCTGCTTGCTCAGTAGTTCATTGCCTGTCCGCAGGCCAGGACTTCCCAACTTTATTACCTACAAGATCACAAAATAAAAAGAGAAATCAGATGTTGTTAGTCCTTCCCTGAAGGAGCAACAGTTAATCTTCCACTCGACAATCAACCGAGACATTGTCCAAATTGCTTCCTGCTTACTGCCTTGCTTATGTGCTCAAACAACCAATCCAAAACAGGGCCATGATCGCAATGTCAGGGTTGAACTCAAGATCAGCATGGACTTTGCAACGAGAATAAAAGTGAGGCTATTTCCGTCACTGAAGAGTAAATCAGGCAGCAACCTTCAATGTCTATAAATGTGCAGTTCAACACAAAAAGCATGAATTTGCTCTCCGAGATGCCCTGTTCCCCCAAAAGCTCCATTATAACCATAACAGTAGCTAATCCAGAGACTCAGCATTGAAACACAAATATTGGTGTAAAGATGCGAGGCTCGCCCATTTAATGCTCACTAAACATGTCAGAAAAAGCTAGGTCTCATCCTTCTAGTGTAAGTACAATGTTAACGACACGATCAATCGTAATTACTGTCAAACAGCCTCTCCAACGCTGCAAACGTACATTTTTTTAATCAAGTGTAGAGTCTCATTCCTTCGGATTTTAATTATTTTTGGCGAATTAAAGATAGATTTTTTAAAATCCTTTTTTTCTCTCTCGCAATCCTGCCTTCCTTTCCATGTCTTTATTTCTGTGCGTGATTTTAAAGTATGAGCTGCCCTAACTTATACTTGTGGCTCAGAAAGGATTTTCAACCTGATTCATTCAGGGGAAACACAGTCATTTGCCCGGGTCTCTTTAGGCTGACAGGCTGTTTTGTCTTGAATCATCGCAAGTCCCAGCATAAAGGCCCACAGCTAGTGAGGGAATGTTAGTGCAATGAAAAAAGCACTCTCCATTTGCTGCTGATTGCAAACTCTCAGACAAGCACACAGACACACACAAACATACACACAGAGGAGACTGATGGATTTGCTATCTTGCTATTAATTATCTGTAAAGTGTTGCAACATGATTAATTTCACAACATCAAGCTATCAAAGGAAATGTTTCCCCTCACACATGTGGAATTGATAGAGCTAATGTGATAAATGTGTTGGAGATGGCACTGAATTCTAGTGTGTCCGTTCCACCTTCTCAAGTGAATTTGTTTGGAGCAAAGATAAATAAATAATAAAGCATTTTCCATTGAACAACTCGAAATAAATGCAGTCAACAGCTCCAATTTTCTTAAGCTTTCTGGAGTTATGGGGGGGGGATGGGGAGTGGATCTAGCTAAGGTGCTCTTTCAGACTGTTGGCGCAGAATCAATGGGCTGAATGACCCCCTTCTGCAAAGTAGTTATTTAACACCATCTAACATGTCTGTATCCCTCCAGTTCTAACCTCTAGTGCATCCCCCATTTGATTCACTGCACCAACCCCCAAGTTCCTCAGTTCTAGAACTCCTTCCCTATAAAGGAGCTGGTTTAGCACAGTGGGCTAAAAAGCTGGCTTGTAATGCAGAACAAGGCCAGCAGTACGGGTTCAATTCCCGTACCGGCGTCCCCAAACAGGCGGCAGAATGTGGCGACTAGAGGCTTTTCACAGTAACTTAATTGAAGCCTACTTGTGACAATAAGCGATTATTATTATTAAACCCCCTTTCTCTCCACATCTCTCTTGCCTTTGAAACAATAGTTAAAATGAGCCTCTTTGATTAAGTTTTTAACCACCTGTCCTAATGGGGGAAGTGGTAACATAATGGTATTTCTGTTGTGTTATGCTTCTTCACGTAGCATAAGCTGCTTCCTTGATATATGCTCTGACAAAGGAAGGTTCAGACTTGGAGATAGGTTTAACACATTTATTAAACAGTTAACAATTCTCCTGCTTGGGTTCGACTCTCCTGCTAATCTTACTATAGTAACTCGATCGAACTAACCAGTCTGCTCTAATCCATGTGGTGAGTGTGATGCTTCCCTGATCTGCCCCTGTCTCTCTGAGTGTCGCCTATGGAAAGGGAAAGAGCATGTGTGCCCTGTCCTTTTATATGGGTAGTCCCCTCCTTCTTTGTTCACTTTTGATCGAAAGTACTTGTGAAACAACTTGGAACTTTCTGTGAAAGATGCTGTACAAATGCAAATTGTTATCACTGTTGTTAGAGTATGGTTTCCCCTTCTCCGTATCAACAAAGGGGAGATTCCAAGTGTAAGTCAACTAGGCTAGTCGGTAATAATTCTTATGGATACCATTTTACTTTGAAAGTTTACAGTGAATAATGGAATGGAAGTCAATTGTTTTGAATGTTCCTGAGGGCAGCTGGGAGAAAAGCTCTTTGTGACGAGGGAAGCAGCAGAGAGGGTCTTGAGTTAACCAGTGGGGGGGGCAAGGGATCAAATTTGAGAAGATGTGGTAAATCAAAGAGCAGAGACAAGGGAAAAGAGAACGGTATTGTCGGAGGCAATGAGAAACAGATTCTGACAGGAAGGGATAGAGAGCACAAATCTAACAGTACATCAACAGATGAGACTAGAGGCTAGAACAGGAATAAAAGGTTAAAACTGAAAGGCTCTGAATCTGAATGAATGAAACAAATGAAACAAAACAGATGAACTGAGGGAGCACATAGAAATAAATAAGTACAATTTGATAGCCATTACAGAAATATGGCTGCAAAGGACAGGGATTGGATAGTGTAATAACCTGCATGTGACATGCATGACATTCATCCAGCTGGGTATGATTGTTCCCTTGACCAAAATGAACTGGGAATTAAACAGCATTTGTATAATAGCTCAGCCTCTGTCGTGGGGCAGCACGGTCGCACAGTGGTTAGCACTGTTGCTTCACAGTGCCAGGGACCCCAGGTTCGGTTGCCAGCTTGGGTCATTGTCATTGTGGAGTCTGCACATTCTCCGGGTGCTCCGGTTTCCTCCCACAAGTTCCGAAAGACATTGGGGGTCACTGTCGGCATCAAACACTCCCAGGACAGGTACAGCACGGGGTTAGATACAGAGTAAAGCTCCCTCTACACTGTCCCCATCAAACACTCCCAGGACAGGTACAGCACGGGGTTAGATACAGAGTAAAGCTCCCTCTACATTGTCCCCCATCAAACACTCCCAGGACAGGTACAGCACGGGGTTAGATACAGAGTAAAGCTCCCTCTACACTGTCCCCATCAAACACTCCCAGGACAGGTACAGCACAGAGATAGATACAGAGTAAAGCTCCCTCTGCACTGTCCCCATCAAACACTCCCAGGACAGGTACAGCACGGGGTTAGATACAGAGTAAAGCTCCCTCTACCTTGTCCCCCATCAAACATTCCCAGGACTGGTACAACACGGGGTTAGATACAGAGTAAAGCTCCCTCTACACTGTCCCCATCAAACACTCCCAGGACAGGTACAGCACGGGGTTAGATACAGAGTAAAGCTCCCGCGACACTGTCCCCATCAAACACTCCCAGGACAGGTACAGCACGGGGTTAGATACAGAATAAAGCTCCCGCTACACTATCCCCATCAAACACTCCCAGGATGGGTACAGCACAGGGTTAGATACAGAGTAAAGCTCCCTCTATACTGTCCCCATCAAACACTCCCAGGACAGGTACAGCACGGGGTTAGATACAGAGTAAAGCTCCCTCTACACTGTCCCCATCAAACACTCCCAGGATGGGTACAGCACAGGGTTAGATACAGAGTAAAGCTCCCTCTACACTGTCCCCCATCAAACATTCCCAGGACAGGTACAGCACAGGGTTAGATACAGAGTAAAGCTCCCTCTACACTGTCCCCCATCAAACACTCCCAGGACAGCTACAGCACGGGGTTAGATACAGAGTAAAGCTCCCGCTACACGGTCCCCATCAAACACTCCAAGGTCAGTAAGAAGTTTTACAACACCAGGTTAAAGTCCAACAGGTTTGTTTCGATGTGACTAGCTTTCGGAGCGCTGCTCCTTCCTCAGGTGAATGCAGTGGTATGTTCCAGAAACATATATATAGACAGATTCAAAGATGCCAGACAATGCTTGGAATGCGAGCATTAGCAGGTGATTAAATCTTTACAGATCCAGAGATGGGGTGACCCCAGGTTAAAGAGGTGTGAATTGTGTCAAGCCAGGACAGTTGAAAATGAAATGAAATGAAAATCGCTTATTGTCACAAGTAGGCTTCAAATGAAGTTACTGTGAAAAGCCCCTAGTCGCCACATTCCGGCGTCTGTTCGGGGATGCTGTCACGGGAATTGAACCGTGCTGTTGGCCTGCCTTGATCTGCTTTCAAAATCAGTGATTTAGCCCTGTGCTAAACAGCCCCTTGTAGGTAGGTAGGTTGGCAGGATTTTGCAGGCCAGATGGTGGGGGATGAATGTAATGCGACATGAATCCCAGGTCCCGGTTGAGGCCGCACTCATGTGTGCGGAACTTGGCTATAAGCTTCTGCTCGGCGATTCTGCGTTGTCGCGCGTCCTGAAGGGGTTAGATACTGACTAAAGCTCCCTCTACACTGTCCCCATCAATCACTCCCAGGACAGGTACAGCACTGGGTTAGATACTGACTAAAGCTCCTTCTACACTGTCCCCATCAAACACTCCCAGGGCAGGTACAGGCCGGGGTTAGATACAGAGTGAAGCTCCCTCTACACTGTCCCCATCAAACACTCCCAGGACAGGTACAGCATGGGGTTAGGTACAGAGTCAAGCTCCCTCTACACTGTCCCCATTAAACACTCCCAGGACAGGTACAGCACGGGGTTAGATACACAGTGAAGCTCCCTCTACACTATCCCCATCAAACACTCCCAGGACAGGTACAGCACGGGGTTAGATACAGAGTAAAGCTCCCTCTACACTGTCCCCATCAAACACTCCCAGGACAGGTACAGCACGGGGTTAGATACACAGTAAAGCTCCCTCTACACTGTCCCCATCAAACACTCCCAGGACAGGTACAGCACGGGGATAGATACAGAGTGAAGCTCCCTCTACACTGTCCCCATCAAACACTCTCAGGACAGGTACAGCATGGGGTTAGATACAGAGTGAAGCTCCCTCTACACTGTCCCCATCAAACACTCCAGGACAGGTACAGCATGGAGTTAAATAAGTAAAGCTTCCTCGACATCGCCCCTGTCAAATGCTACCAGCCTGATTTGATGATGCTGATTAAGGCAGGAATGACAGACTTGACAGCAGTTGAACGATTAGAAAATCAATATCACATGATGCCGCCATTCTGTTCTATCATTTGAACCAATTCTGAAATAAACTTGTAAACATCTGTTCAGAGGAAGATTGAGATGAGCTTTCATGTTAAACCAGTTACTTTGTGGCAAATTACCATGTCCAGTATTACTGTCAAATTCTTGTTCAACTATTAGACAGCAAATGTAGACAGGATATGTAAATGCACAATAAGGACACAGGTTACAGATAGGTCATGGGTTGGATTATGTTTCTCACTCCAGTTGGATGTTACCGTAATGATATTTTTATCATTTAGATTCTCGAATCACACACACACCTGCAACCACAGATTGCTCATGAATTATGTACCTTCAACACAAGGCAGGCACTGTGTGTTCTATGTTTAGTCACCTCGAAATGCTAAGACCAAACACTGGGTGAAATGCACATGATTTTTAAAAAATCATTCAATAATGGTTGTCCACTGGATTGAGGTCTGGCCATTAATTGTTTTGTGCAGTGAAATCAGTTTCTGCAGCCTTTATCTGAGCTTTTACATATTAGAATATCTCTTGCTGTATTCACTGTTCCTTTTGCAGACACCTTCCCTAAGGAACTGGGTTTTATATATATATGCAAATACTGCTGTCTCCAGCGCTAATATGTGATGTACTATTCAGAGGGTATTAATAAAAAGCAAGTTAAAATTCAATTTTCTCCTGGAATCAATGAATGTAAAGCCGGTGGATAAATGTTCAATCTCCAAGTATTAAATCTCGAAAAAGTTTGAAGTTTTGTGACTTAATTTTTCCTATTTCTGTCTTTTTTAAACAAAAGGCAAGGGGAAGAATTCTGGGATTTCCACGGATGCAGGAGAAGGAATCGGAGGTGAACAGATGGTGTGAAAGGAGGTCAGCAGTGAAGAGGTTTGACCGAGTAAGACCTAAGGGACCCTGATCAAGAGGTTATTGTTGGAATTAAATCTTCCTCCCACAAGTGGCACAGTAGCACAGTAGTTAGCGCTGTTGCTTCGCAGTGCCATGGTCCCAGGTTCGATTCCTGGCATTTGCGGAGTCTGCATATTCTCCCTGTGTCTGTGTGGGTTTCCTCCGGGTGCTCCGGTTTCCTCCCACAGTCCAAAGATGTGCAACTTAGGTGGATTGGCCATGCTAAATTGCCCTTCGTGTTCAAAAACAGTTGGGTTGGGTTACGCGGATGGGGTGAAGGTGTGGGCTTGGGTAGGGTGCTCTTTCTAGGGGCCGGTGCGGACTTGATGGGCCGAGTGGCCTCCTTCTGCACTGTAAATTCTATGTAAGTTGCGAAAGAAGTGCAGTTAGGTAATTTGGACACTCTGAACAGACGCCGGAATGTGGGGACTAGGGGCTTTCCACAGTAACTTTATTGCAGTGTTAAGGTAAGCCTACTTGTGACACGAATAAAGATGATTATTATTAATGGAGTCCTTCTCGATGACAGGAGCGAACGGTGTTTGAGTTGAGTCTTGATTCAGATTCCGACAGAGCAAAACATTCAATATAAAGGAAGAAAAAAATTGCATTTAAGCTGTGCCTTCCACAAGGGGCGGCGGCCTGATAGCACAGTGGTTAGCACTGTTGCTTCACAGCACCAGGGTCCCGGGTTTGATTCCTGGCCTGTGCGGAGTTTGTATGTTCCCCCTAGTGAAATGCCAAGAGGACCCACAGCCAGGCAATGTGCACATATCTCCAACTTTGCAAAATGGTCATCAGCGGATCGTCAATATAAATAAATAAGAATTCTTTCCTTTGTTAAAAAGATCGCAGGCTGGATTCCCCGTTCCCCCGGCCGCGTGTTTCTTGGTCGTGCACCATCCGTTGGAGGAGAGGGTCCACCTTCCCACTGCCGGTCGATGGGATTTCCCATTGCAACACGCCACCTAGCCGCGAAACCCAGCTTGCGGGCATGTGCCGTCAGCGGGAAAAGTGAATCGCAATGTCTTTCCCGCAGTACCTCGCAGCGTTGAATATCCTGCCAACGCAATGTCTGGCCTCACACATGAAGAACAATGGTTCTTGGGCCAGGAGACAATTGGTCCACCTGGAACAATATTCCAGCAATGTGCAAAAGAGGTCGGTGCAGGAGAAAGGACAGCAGCATGAGAAAGGAAATGGTCTAAACTGAGCTTCACAAAGAAAGTCTTTCTTAACCATCCGTGGATTTTCGGCGCAGGAATCAAGAGGCAGGCTGGGGGTAAGGGGAGCGGGGGTGCAGGAGAGAGCTGGAAAAATAAAACATTAAAGAGGGTCAAGGAAGGAATGAAGGGCCATTGTTTTTTTAGGAATGGAGTAAGATGAAATGGGCCTTAAATGTAAACACAGCCTGCAGTTAATCAGACTTCCTGTAAGTAGAAAATAGACAAATGTGGGTTTGATTTCCAAACAGACTAAACATTTTCATGAGATGGTGTGTGATTGGAATTTCTTTATGTGATAAATCATTCTCAATAGGAAATTCTTACAAAGCCTCAAATTAAGCTGCTTTCTAATGGCAGAATGATTGATTGGAATATATTTTAATCTGGGACCTCTCCGAGTTGTGTGAAATTTTTCATATCACCTTTTCTCCAAAACACTTAAAGATGTTAATTTCTGAGGTATGAGCAGAAAATGGAATTTTCATTGTTGTCCAGAGATGACGGGGGCGATGATCCTTAGGTTTTTCTTGTTTTGGCTATCTCCCCTCTCACAACCATAGTTTCCTGTTTTGGGGAGTTGCCAACTGTTACTCAATTGGTCGCACTCTCACCTTCAATGAGAAGGTCACTGCTGAGGGATTGTCGCACGAATGCCTCATACAGATGGGGTGCTGAGGCCCGAAGGCCCTGTCTGCCTGTTCGGGAAGATGCAAAAGCCCCCATGCTCGGTGGCACAGAGGTTAGCACTGCTGCCTCACAGCGCCAGGGACCCGGGTGACATTGTGTTTGGAACCTTTCTGTGCACAAAGTCTGACATGAAAGCACTCCAGAAGCACTTACTTGGCTGGCAAGTGTTTTGCAGCCATCTTGTCGCTGTGAAAGGCGCCGTATAAATTCCACACTTCCATCCTCCATCACTTGTGAATTCTAGGGTCTGTTCTTTCAGATTATTTTGTCCCCCAGTATGACAGGGTAGGACATTACTGGAAGCCAACAGCAACCTGCCTTCATATAGCACTTTTTGCTTAATTTATCACCAGCTGTGTAATTTTTGCTTTCATAAATATCGCTTACAATGTCGCCTATCTTTATGTAATTGACAAATCTGAATGTGTGGTTTTCTGTCCCGATTCTGGTTGTCAAACCTCCAGGAATGGCAAAGGGGGTCTCCCTGGAATTGGCCTCAATCACCCTGTGACCAAACAAAGCATCCTGGGAGCGTGCCAGCTCACGGCAACGGCAGCCAGGATCGACCACCAGCCAATCACAGCCCATGCTCGGGTACCACCTGACCCTCGGGCAGGCCAGGGCTAATTGGTAGCCAATCGGAGATCGTGCTTGGGTACCACCTGACCTTCCCTATGTCAGTAACCTACTTCCCCACCCGCAGAAGAGCCCGACACGGTATCGGGAGTGGGGGGGGGGGGGGGCATTGATGGATTTAACAGAACGGCCTACAGACCATATGATCAGTACAAGGTTGGAGCTCCGCCGAAACTGGCCTGATGTTGATTAATTAGTGTTATTAATGAGTGCTGGATTGAATCATTGGTGACTGGGCAGTTTGTGGTGCGCTACGGATTTCCGTTGGGGACGGACCTGTCCAGACGCAGCGACGGAATTCAGCGGAGAAAGGTTCATTCCATCTCACTCAGTCTCGTACTGAACTGCCGCTCTTGGTTGACACAAAAGGCTGGGGTGACCCAAGACCAGAGCTGGGATTTTCCCCGCCCCACCGCGGAAAGCCAGCACCGATAAATCCCGCCGGCTGGCGGGCTCGGAAGACCCTGCCACAGGTGAGAGTGGCTCGACAGGAAAGCTCGATGGAGTAGAGGTCGGCCACTGCTCTCCGCTGCACCTTGGTAGCTGCACAGTCTCAGATATAGCACATTGAACTGTGTAAAATATACAGAAAGAGGCCAGTCAGCTCAAACTAGCCTGTGCCGTGACGCCGATCTTTCTCGGAGTATGTCTCGCCAGGGTTTTCAACCCCGACTACTCTTAGTGAGAAAAACCGCTGGCTGATTTAACTCCGAACAACCAGCTCTAATTTTAAAATCAAGTCCCCAAATTCCCCATTCCCCCAGCAGCAGAATTAGTTCCTCCTTATTTACCTTGCCAAATCCTTTTAAGATTTTAATCAACCCAATTATATCATCCTCAAATCTCCTGTACTCAAGGGAATACAAGTTTATACAACCTGTCCTCATAGTTGAGGCCCGGAATCATGTATAATGATGCCAGGCTGTGAACATCATGATAGGCCATTGGACTAAGGGTGTTCGGAACAGAGGAATTTAAGAGCAGGAGTAGGCCATTCAGCCCATCGAGCCTGCTCCATTATTCAGTATGATCACGGATCACTGCAATGCCTTTTGCACCCAATATCCCCATAACCCTTTACGTTATTGGAATCAGAAATCTATCAATCTCTGCTTTAAACACAGTCAGTGACTGAGCTTCCACCGCCCCCAGGGGGAGAGAATTCCAACGATTCACAACCCTCTGTCAAGAAATTTCTCCTCATCTCAACCCTAATAATAATAATCTTTACTATTGCCACAAGTAGGTTGACATTAACACTGCAATTAAGTTACTGTGAAAATCTCCCAGTTGCCACATTCTGGCGCCTGTTCGGGTACACAGAGGGAGAATTCAGAATATCCAGTACACCTAACAGCCCATCTTTCGGGGCTTGTGGGAGGAAACCGGAGCACCCGGAGGAAACCCACGCAGACGCAGAGAGAACATGCAGACTCCACACAGACAGTGGCCCAAGCCGGGAATCGAACCTGGACCCCTGGTGCTGTGAAGCAACAGTGCTAACCACTGTGCTACCGTGCCGCGGCTTTCACCTTATTTTGAATTTGTGACCCCGGGTTCTAGACTCACCAGCCAAGGGAAACATCTTGGGCTGAATTGTCAGCCGTCGGGATTCTCCGTTTTCCCGGCAGCACGGGGGTTTCCCGACGGCGTGGGTCTGTCCCTTAATGGGAAACCCCATTGACCAGCCGGCGAAATGGAGAAACCCGCCCCTTTCCTGCATCCTGTCCATTCCTTTAAGCATTTTGCAAGTTTCATTCTTTGAAACTCTATTGAATACGAGCCCAGTTTCTCCAATCTCGCTTCACAAGACAGTCCCCACCACCCTCGGAACAAGTCTGGTGAACAACAATTGAGACGGGTCACCAAACTGGCCCCTACTGAGGTCTACAAATAGGTGTCATCACGAGTAACCACCAAATAATGATCCGTAATGGGAGCCTTGACTGCAAGTTTCTCACATTAGCCAGCTGTAACTCTTGGCTAATAGCCGACTCTGGTCTGGATTCCCCAGCCGCGTCTCTCTCTGCCGCGGGCCATTTGCTGGCACTGGAATTCTAGCTTCCCGCAAATCGTCAATGGGTTTGCCATCATAACCACCCCACACCTCTGCAAAAACAGCTGGCCGGGGTGCACAGCAGGCGGGAAAATTGAATTGCCACATCTGGAGAATTCCTGGCTGAGTATCAGCTGTGACTCAGTCTTGAATCCGAGTCAGGACGTTCAGACCCCATGACAAAACCTCAAGTGCGTACTTCAGGCAGTTACTCCTCCGACCTGCGCTGAGGGGCTGCTGAACTGTCGGGCGCTGCCAACGTGAGCGGATGTTGAAGACCCCACAATACTATTTTGAATAAGAAAAGCCAATTACAGCGGATGCTGGAATCTGAAATGAATACAGAAAAGGCTGGACAGTCTCAGCAGGTCTGACAGCATCTGTGGAGAGAGGAGGAAGCTAACGTTTTGAGTCTGCATGACTCTCTGTCAAAGCTGGAGAGAACTGGAAACAGGGTCAGATTTATAGTGTTGTGTGTGGGGGCTGGGTGCGGGGGGGAGGGGGCAGTGGGGCTGGAGAGAGGGTCACCGATAGGTGGGGATTGACAAAAGACGTCGTTGATAAAAAGACAAAAGGGATGTAGATGGTTGTGATAATGACTAAGAAGGGTGTTGATGGTGGCCCATTAAGAGATCAGAATGTGTTAATCGCAGAAATTGAGTAAGCATTGCGTCACAGGACAACTTGGAACAAGGAAGAAGGTGGCCCTCGTGGAGTGGGGTGGGGGGGGGGGGGGCGTTGAGGGGAGACAGTATAAAATGGATCGATGGAAGAAATGAAAATGAAAGGTATAAATAGAAATGGGGTAAAGGTGGACAGGAGAGTTCACAGTCGGAAGTTGTTGAACTCAATGTAAAGTCCGGCAGGCTGCAACGTGCCAAATCGGAAGATGAGGTGCTGTTCCTCCGGTTTGCGCTGGGCTTCACTGGAACATTGCAGCAGGCCAAGGACGGACATGTGGACAGCAGAGCAGGACGGTGAGTTGAAATGGCGACAGGACGGTCTGGGCACTGCCTGTGGATGGACCAAAGGTGTTCTGCAAAGGCAGTCGCCGAATCTGCGTTTAGCCTCTCCAATGCCTATTTTGAATGAGGTGTTTCAAACAATATTCATCCCTCAACAAAAATCACCAAAATACCTTGGGCAGAACCTCGTACCGTTGACGGGCTATTCCGTCCAGTCTTCAGTCCCCAGGAGTGGGCAAACAAAACATACCAGGGTCCGTCATTAATTGGCTACTTAAGGGCCTGAATTGGTAGCAGGGCAGGTAGGGCACCCACAGGCCTTCCTGCCGAGGACCAAATCATCAAGGCAGCGGGGATACAGGGGGGTTCACACCTGCCAACCCTCCCAACTGATTAAATGCCCCGCCAGGCTGGAACACGCCAAAGGGGTGGGCACAAGCTTCTGCCCATTATCTTGGCGCTATCTCAGTGACATTTGTGGGACCTTGCTGTACACATTTCTCTGCTGCGCTTTTCACTTAATAACAGTGACTGCATTTCAAAAATACTTCACTGACTGTAAAGCGCTTTGCGATCTGCTTCAGGTCATGAAAGGCGCCATGTAAATGTAAGCTTTCTTTCAAAATCCATTAATGCAGTTTAGACCCTGAATGAAATGTATTCCCTGTGGCTCAGTAAAGCATTAATAGCTGAATATTTTGAAGATGTTTCCCAAGGATGGAATATGGAAATATCTCTGTCATTCCCAGGATAGATAAAATGATTCAAGTAGCTAAAAAAGGACAAACTGTACAGATAAGAAGATAAGACACTTCAGATATACGACACAGAAACAGTCCAATCGGCCCAGCTAGTCCGTGTTGGTGGTTCCTCTTCCAACAGAGACTCCTCCCATCTTTTCTCATTTAAACCTGCTCTCACGCATCTCTATTCCTCTCCCTCCAATGCTTTTCTAGCTTTCATAGAATCACTGAGGTGCAGAAGGAGGCCATTCGGCCCATCGAGTCTGCGCTGACCCTCTGAAAGGGTACCCTACTTAGGTCAGGCCCCCACCCTATCCCCTTTACCCAGGAACCCCACCTTACCTAACCTTTTGGACACCAAGGGGCAATTTATCTCGGTCAATCCACCTAACCTGCACATCTTTGGACTGCGGGAGGAAACCGGAGCACCCGGAGGAAACCCACGCACACACGGGGAGAAAGTGCCACCTCCGCACAGCGAGTTACACAAGGCCGGAATTTAATACGGGTCCCTGGTGTAGCCAGTTAAAATGGCCAACTCCCAATTTAAAATGGCGAATGACAAAGGCTGATGGGAAAGTCAGCCAACAGGACACAAACGAGCAGCTGCAGGTTGTGTATTTACCTCTGGAAAGGACAGAGAAGATCGATACCAGCAACCATCAGCATAACAAAACACCAGCCATCTGCATATTAATGAACAATCCCTGGGAACAATAAGCAACATTTAGACACACAAAGCAAAACCAGACTTTTCGGCGCCAGCAGAAGCCTACACAAAAGGAGGTGAACGAGCACCTCAAGACCGCCCATCGATCAGGGAACCGCTCCAGCATTGGAGAAAATCGAACCAAGTGATTGGAACAAAGTCCAATCACTTGGAACCAGGTGCAGGGTCCGCCCCGAAAGGCGGGAAGCCCCTGGGGACTATAAGAATTGAGCCCCAAGATCAAATCGTTCTTCTTGACCGGGTCACTCAGCAACGCGAACCAACCCTTGACAGTGACCGGTTCAGCCGCCGCCGATATCCAGTAAGTCTTACTTCAACGCTCGCTACGAGATAGGCGCTCCTAGCTACCAATCTGTACCAACTTCGAATCCCGCAGGCTCAGAACCCGAACGAAAGGCCATTTGTTTCCCTGACCTGGTGGGCCAGTTCCGAGTTAAGTATTGGCCTGTTAGCTGTAGAAGTAGCTTAGACGTAGAATTTGTACATGAGTAGTGATTACTGTGTATAATAAATGTGCTTTGATTTAAATCTTACTAAGCGGTGTATTGGATTATTGATCATTACTCGGACTTGAACCACGTGGCGGTATCATAAAGATAGCTGGCGACTCAAGAGCAAAGGTGATAAAACAGAGCAATTAAACTAAGGCAAAAGTTAGCAACACTGGAGCTGTGAGGCAGCAATGCTAACCACTGTGCCACTGTGCGGTCCTTTCCCTTAAGTACATCTATAACATTCATCTCAACCGCTCACTTTGGCAGCAAGTTCCACATTTTCACCATTCTTTGGCTGAAGAGGTTTCTTTTGAATTCCCTGTTGGATTTCTTGGAGACTATCTTATATTGATGCCCGCTGGTTTTTTTTTTCCATTTAAGGCGGATTGGCCATGCCAAATTGGTGGCAGAGTAGCAGAGTGGTTGGGACCGTTGCTTCACAGCGCCAGGGACCCGGGTTCGATTCCCGGCTTGGGTCGCTGTCCATACGGAGTTTGCATGTTCACTCAGTGGCTGCGTGGGTTCCCTCCGGGTGCTCCGGTTTCCTTCCACAGTCCAAAGATGTGCAGGTTAGGTGCATTGGTCACGCTAAATTGCCCCGTGGTGTCCAAATGTTAGGTGGGGTTACTGGGAGGTTAGGTGGAGTTGTGGAGATGGGGCAGGGCAGAGGACCAGGGCAGGGCGCTCTTTCGGAGGGTTGGTGCTGCCTCGATGGGCTGAATGGCCTGCTTCTGGCACTGTAGGGTTTCTATGACATTCTCCATGACATTTTCTGCTGATTTTGCCAGGCATCCAGTAACCGAGAGTTTCAGAGCGGATTTTCCTCAGTGGAACGACATTATTCTGGGAATCAAATGTCAACTTCCTACAGAACTGGGAAATTTGGGCCAGTTCACTGCTAGGATGGTAAGATAAAAACCTTCCTGAACTTACTTTAAAGAGCTATAGAAATCAATTTGGGATGGAGACTTTGTTAACACACTCTTGCAGCACGGGCTAAATGGGAATGCAGGTATCAACTAACAGGAGATTTGCAAAATGTCAAGAATACTGCCTCCTGGTGTACACAGTAAAAAGTATTACAACACCAGATTAAAGTCCAACAGGTACGTTTCGAATCACTGGCTTGTGGAGCACTGCTCCTTCCTCAGGTGCATTCACTAGTGATTCGAAAGCTAGTGATTCGAAACAAACCTGTTGGACTTTAACCTGGTGTTGTAATACTCCTTACTGTGCCCACCCCAGTCCAACACCGGCATCTCCACACCCTGGTGTACAGGTTGAGTAATAATCTATCTCGACATGAATGTGCTGACCATTTTTGAAATCTTGGATGCAAAGTAAGTGGCAAAACACGAGCTCCTCCAAGCAACCCATCCTGCTGGTAGCACAGCTTCTGGCACCTTGATGATATAAACTCCCAATCTTCACTTTCTGAGGAGCGTTTGAGTGGAGGTCAGACACTCCCCCAAAGCCGGAAGAACCATCGCCGAACCATCGCTGCAGTGCTGATTAACGGCTGGGGTTGGCTCAGGACTGGGTGGCTGAGGTTCTGGAGGAGTTACAAACAGTCTCTGTTCCAACAACAGGAGCAAATTGTATTCATTTTAGTGCTTCTCAAGTCGGAAATATCCTGATTTTTGACGAGATAGACTGGGAGCAGGCTTACATGAAGCGGAAACATCAGCTTGGACCAGCTGTGCTGAATAATGCTATGCGCTCTGTGTAATACGTCAAGCAATGGAATTCACAGCAGTGTGAGGAAAAGTCACTGAACAAAAGGAGTTACTAGAAGCGATGAAAACAGAAAGACTTCCATTTATCTCGTGCCTTACATGATGACCAGATGTCGCAAAGCACCTTACAGCCAATGGAGTAAATCTTTGAACATAGAACAAAGAAAAGGACAGCACAGGAACAGGCCCTTCGGCCCTCCAAGGGTTGGCTGTTGTGATGTAGAATATGCGGCAACCAATTTGTGCTCAGCAGGATCCCACAAACAGCAATGTGATGCCGACCAATTCGTCTACTTTTGCAATCTGACTGAGGAATAACTTTTTTTCCCCTCCCCATTGTAGCGAGATAGCGGGATGCCATTTTCAAATGGCGCCCTGATCTCCGAAGACCCCAAAATGACCCCGACCTCCCGTCCCCTGCCCAAAAGCAGTAAGGGAGGATCCCCAGCCCCCTCTGCACGCCCCCAACACCCACGCCGGGCAACCCCGGCTGGATCGCATGTGTGCAAAAGGTGCCAGCCTGGCACGCCGGCAGCACCAACCCGGAACACTGGCAGCACCCATGCCAGCTGACAGTGCCACCCCGGCAGCAACAGGCCGGCACCCAGGCGGCACTGCCAGGGTACCAAGGCAGCACCAGCAGTGCCAGGGCATCATCCTGGCCAAAGGGCATGCAGCTGGGGGCCTCTGATCCCCTTGGAGACCCCCACGAGCGGCGTTTCGTCTGGTCCTCGTTTGTGGGGACCAGTGCCAACCGGCGCCCGCCCGAGGCCTCCGAGGCCTGAGGAATAACCATTACTAGCAGGGTAAACTCCTTGCTCTTCTTCCAAATATTGCCTTTGATGTCCAACCAAGAGGGTAGACAGAGAGTCAGGACTGTGTTTCATTCAAAAGTTCAAAACAAAAATAGCAACGCTGACAGTCCAGCACTCCCTCAGTGTTGGGAGTGTTAGCCAAGATTGTTGTGCTCAATTCTCCAGGGCTTGGGAAAGCAGATACTGCGCACTCAGTGTCAGGAGTCCTACCTACAGGGCCACATCTGATTCTGCGTCAAAATGACTGAAGCATTTGTAGGAAAGGTGAGTTATGGAGAGTCTTAAAAGTGATGAAAGTGAAGAAGTCCATTAAGGAAGGAACTCCCAAGCTGAAGACATGGCACTAAGTAAGGGTAGGGAGGAAAGAGTGAAATAAATGTTAAAATGTTGAACCATTGGCAGCAAGTTAGTGAAGGAAGAGACAGGAAGTCAATCTTTATTCAGCTTTACGGTTATTCACAAAGTGAGGCACGGGTGTAGAACTCCTAACTCTGTAACCCACCAACAGTGTCAATAATTGTCTCTTTAGACACTTTTAACAGCCCAAATATAAAATGGATTGACAAAATGACAGCCCCTTAAAAGGGCAGTGTAACAAAAGACAAAACGTATCTAATTAAATTAAAATTTAATTGTTGGGGCTGACGATCCACTCCAGCTGCCTCTTTGTCTTAAGCGTGTCCTAGCTGCCCCGAACATCATGAGCTAGCTCTCTTGCCTCTCAGCTAGTGGTTGTTTGTTGAGGGTCAACTCCAGCAAAGTGAGCACAAAAATCCCGGCTGACGCTCCAATGCAGTACTGAGGGAGTGCTGCATTGTCAGAGGTGCTGCCTTTCAGATGAGGCAGGTTCCCCGGCACTATTCTGAGGGAGAGGAGGAATTATCCCTGGCCAATATTTATCCCTCTGGTAACGTATCATGGGAGTGTCCCTTTAAGAAATGTTTTTGTCAGGGCAGCACGGTGATGCAGTGGGTTAGCCCTGCAGCCTCACGGCACCGAGGTCCCAGGTTCGATCCCGGCCATGGGTCACTGTCCGTGTGGAGATTGCACATTCTCCCCGTGTTTGCGTGGGTTTCGCCCCCACAACCCAAAGATGTGCAGGCTAGGTGGATTGGCCATGCTAAATTGCCCCTTAATTGGAAAAAATGAATTGGGTACTCTAAATTTATTTTTAGAAATAAAAAATGTTTTTGTCTTTTCACATGGCTTCAGTGATGTCATTGTGTGGGTGGAGCTGGCTGTGGCTCTGAGTTTGTTGCTTTCGTTTTCTGCTGCTGTATTCAGATAGACAAGTATCTTGGAGTGTCTCTCTACCTTCAGTTTAAAAGGTGTTTCCAGACTTGATAACTTGAAAAGAAATAATTGTTGTCTGGAAGAAATTCAAACCTGCTGTTTTGGAAAGGACACAAGAGCATCCAAACCAGGTCTTGAGTGCTGTGTGCTGGGCCACACCTTTGGAAAGGGTTTTCTGGTTTATGGGATCTTGTTATTAAATTGGAACAGTTAAAGGGGGAAATATATTAAGGGTTATACATAGAGTACTGTAGCTGTGTGGGGTATTTGTTGGTAAAAATGCTTACTGTGTGTGTTTATAAAAATGTTAACTAAATTTATAGAATAAACTTTGTTTTTGATTAAAAGTGCTTAAGGCCTCTGTGGAATAACACCTGAAAGGCAGATCCTTGTGCTCATCGTAACCAAAATCAATAAACAGTTGTAGGTCAGGTGAACTCCATGATTTGGAGTGTTCTAAACCCTGCCCATAACAAATGTCTTACTCAGACTTAGTTGCTCGGGTCTCACGTGGGACAATAGGGAGCAAAGCTCTACCACCTATCGTTCCGTCACAATCACTTCCATGCGCCCCAGTCCAGGCAATGTCCTGCTCTTGACAGTCAACATCAACACCAACTTCAATCCAATCCAATCCAATCAAACTTCACGAAACTAAATTAGTCATTATCGCATTGTTGTGGGGCAGCATGGTGGCGCAGTGGGCTAGCACTGCTGCCTCGCGGCATCGTGGTCCCAGTTTCGATCCCGGCTCTGGGTCACTGTCCATGTGGAGTTTGCACATTCTCCCCGTGTTTGCGTGGGTTCCGCCCCACAACCCAAGGATGTGCAGGGTAGGTGGATTGGTCACGCTAAATTGCCCCTTAATTGGAAAAAATGAATTTTTTTAAATTATCGCATTGCTGTTTTGGCGAACTTACAGATTGGCCGTACAACAACTGTGACAGCACTTCCGAAAACATCTTAGTGGCTGTAAAATGCTTTGGGACTTCTCACTGTTATGAGAAACACTGTGGAAATGGAAGTCTTTCTTTGTTTAGGTAGCAAGTTCCTGAGTTTTGACTCAGCTAAATTGGAGGAATGGCTGACAATTTGAATAAAGGATGGATATTTTGAAGGCTATCATGGAAAAGGATCTGTTGCGTTGTACCTTTTTGAGTCAGATTTACAGAGGTGAAAGGGTAAATTGTCTGCCTCTCACTCCCATTTCAAAATGCAGGTCTAACAACCACCATTGACCCCGCATGCAACTCACAACTCTTCAGTCATCACACTTGGGGAGGTGACGAGCAAAATCACTTCATGCAAATATGGAAAATAGGTGAAGTGAGTGAATACTGCAGGCCACACAAGCAGACAGCTTAGGAAGCGCTAAATGACTTTTTGGAGAAATGGGTTGAAACTGTGAAGTGCAAAATTAGCTGCGAATGAGGCGAACATAAATCAATGATTCATGCCTCCGTTAAAATAAAGCACCTGGAAATTGGCGCACTTTATCATTATTAATATGAATGATGTGCTGGCTGGTGTTGCGAAGGGACACTTGGTGTGGAAGGCGGCGGAAGGCAATGGGGGGGGGGAAGGTTGAGGAGTGGTCACCGATGCTAGCTAGGCCGCAGGTTCTGGACTATTAAAGGTGACGCTCAGCGATGCCCCCTGCTGCCAGTCGCAAACGATTTTGCAAAGAGATATTGGACATCCACAGCTCTCCACCCACCCCCCACCCCACCCACCCAGGACCACGACCATATCCACCAAATTAGCATATGTAAAGGTTCCAATAAATGCTACAGATATTTTCCCTGGACATCCATGCCAGAGGGCAACTGATTTGCGACTGCAATATTGGACCCTTGTGCGCCCATTTTATGCCTGTGTGATCCAATTTCAAAGAGACTTGCAGCACAGAAGGAGGCTACTTGGCCCATCACGCCTGTGCCTGCCCTTTGAATGATCTCTCCAGTTAGTCCCACCCCCTTGCCCACTGAGCCTCGCAAAGCTTTTCTCCTTCATGTATTTATTTAGTTCCCTGTTCAAAATGCACACTCTGTTTACCAGCGCCTCTGCTTCCACCAGCTTCTCAAGCTGCACATTTCAGATCATAACAGCTCGCTGTGAAAAAGAAAATCTTCATCTCCCCTCTGGTCCTTTTGCCAATTACTTCAAATGTGTGGCCTCTGATTGCTGATCCTCCTGACAGTGGAAACACTTTCTCCTACTTTATTCTATCAAAACCCTTCAGAATTGTGAACACCTCGATTAAACCTTCTCTGCTCGAAAGAGAACTCGTCGCCCCACATAATTGAAGGCCTTTGGTTAGCGACCCTCCTGCCATTTCGAGGCCATTATCCGGGATTGGTTTGTAGTGACCGTCGCACTGTAGTTAAATCCCAGTCAGCACTTTGGTCAAGCTGTTGCTGCCTGCATCATTGATTGCAGCAGTATTTGAATTTCGACGGAAGGAAACACGAACAAGGCAGCCCCTTTCACATCTCAATGGCCCTGGAATGTAACATTAACAGCGCTTTCCAAAATGCAGGCCGCAAGACGCCACTAATAGGCCAAGAGAATAAAACAAGCCTCATAAAAAAAGCAGCTGGTGGTTCCAAGGTGTGAAACGGGAGCAGCAGAGTGATGGCGCTCCAGGCGGGGAGCGGTTATTGGAGTAAATGCATTACAGGTTGGGGAATTAAATGTGTTTCCGTTTGATCCCAGATGATGGAACTCTGCTCGAATGATTTTTTTTTTCATTATTAATAATAATAATAATAATAATCACTTATTGTCACAAGTAGGCTTCAATGAAGTTACTGTGAAAAGCCCCTAGTCACCACATTCCGGCGCCTGTTCGGGGAGGCCGGTACAGGAATTGAACCCGCGCTGCTGGCCTTGTTCTGCGTTACAAGCCAGCTGTTTAGCCCACTATGCTTCCAAGAGTGTGGGCATTGCTGTCAAGGGCAGCATTTACCGTCCATCCCTTAGCTGCCCTGGAAAGGTGTTGGCAAACCTTCCTCCTGAACAGCTGAAGTCCCGGTGTAGTGTAAATCTTGTCACACCAGCCGATAGTTTCAGGATTTCGATCCAATAGTCACAGGATTGTTACAGTGCAGAAGGAGGCCATTCGGCCCACCATGCCTGCACCAGCCCCCCCCCCCCCCCCCACCCCCCCCGCCCAAATAAGAAACTGGCCTCGCATCATTAGGGAAGGGATTCTTCTGCCCTTGCCCTGTCCAGCCAGACTCCAACCTCACGACAATGTGGCTGTCTCCTAACTGCCCTCTGAAATGGCTCAGCAAGCGACCCATGTGTACCAGGTTGCAAAAGGGATATAATCCTTCAGCAGCGTTTCAGGAACTTTGCTCAACATCACCTGCTCAAAATACTTAGCAATGGGTAATAATTGTTTGTCTTGCCTGCGATGCTCACTGCCTGTGAATGAATAAGTAAAAAGAGTTAAAGCTTCAATTATATTGTAGCACTGGTGCTAAACTCTGTTTTTGGAATAAGCAAGACAGCAATCGAGCTAGTTGTGGCGGCTAGCGCTCCCAGCACAGAATAAGCAAGACAGCAATCGAGCTAGTTGTGGCGGCTAGCGCTCCCAGCACAGAAAACTCTTCTGTTACCTCTAAATTATCAAGACTGTTTGGCTAACATGCTGCAACAGAAGAGGAGACATTCCATCTAAATATTGGGAAGACCACAGACACAGCTGGGGTTGAACCCCAACTCCATTTCCTTGCCACCAACTTCATCCCTCTCCCTATCTTCATCATGTTTCCCTGTCGTAATAACCCCTCCCTGTCTGATACCCACTCCCTGACTTCATCCACTCACCATCTCCATCCCCTCTCCCTGTCTTCATCCCCTTTCACTGAATTCATCCCCTTTCCCAGAATTCAACCCCTCTTCCTGTCTTCATCCCCTTTCTCAGTCTTCATTCATCCTCTCGCTCTGTCTTCATTCCTCCTCCATATCTTCATCCTCTCTCTCTCTGCCTTCATTCCACTCCATACCTTCATGCCCTCCAGATCTTCAGCCCCTCGCTCTGTCTTCATCCCCTCTCCCTGTCTTCAGCCCCTCCAACTGTCTTCAGCCCATCTCCCTGGCCGGGATTCTCCGCTATCCGGTGGGTTGGGTCGTACCGGCGCCAAGGAGTGGCGTGAACCACTCTGGCATCGGGCCTCCCGGAAGGTGCGGAATCCTCCACACCTTCAGGGGCAAGGCCGGCGCCGGCGGGGTTGGCACTACGCCAACCGGCGCCGAAGGGCCTCCGCCAGCCGGCGCGAGTTAGTGCATGCGCGGGAGCGCTGGCGTGTTCTTGCGTGATCCCCGCGCATGCGCAGGGGGTTTCTTCTCCACGCCAGCCATGGCAGACCATTACAGCGGCCGGCGCGGAGGGAAAGAGTGCCCCCATGGCACAGGCCCGCCCGCAGATCGGTGGGCCATGATCGCGGGCCAGGTCACCATGGCCCCCCCCCCCCCCCCCCCCCCCCCCCGGCCAGATCCCTCCACATCCCCCCCCCCCCAAGGACTCAGCAGGCAGCCCGAAGAGCCAGGTCCCTCCGGTAAGGACCTTGTTTGATTTACGCCGACGGGACTGGCCGAAAACGGGCAGCCACTCGGCCCATCGCAGAGCGAGGATCGCCGAGGGGCCACTGCCAATGGCCCCCGACCGGCGCAATGCGATTCCCGCCCCCCCCCCACCGAAAATCTGGCAGCTGGCATGGGGGCAGCGGGGCGGGGTTCACGCACCCCCCCCCCCCCCCCCCGGCGATTCTCCGGCCCAGCGGGGGGGGCGGAGAATCCCGCCCCTTGTCTTGACAGATTTCTTGATAGAGGAGTTGGATAGTTGTAGATGTAATGCTTCCGGCGGTGAGGGGATAAAAGCTCGGGGCCAGAAATACAAGATCGTCCTTGATAAATCCAATAGGGATTCAGCAATAACTTTGTACGTGATGAGAATGTGGGACTTGCTGCCGGAAGATGTAGTTGAGGCTAAGTGTAGATGCGTTTAAAGGGAAGCTAGATAAACGCATGAAGAAAGGAATAAAAGTGTATATTGATAGGCAGCACGGTGGCGCAGTGGGTTAGCCCTGCTGCCTCACGGCGCCGAGGTCCCAGGTTCGATCCCGGCTCTGGGTCACTGTCCGTGTGGAGTTTGCAAATTCTCCCCGTGTTTGTGTGGGTTTCACCCCCACAACCCTACATCTTTGTGCAGGCTAGGTGGATTGGCCACGCTAACTTGCCCCTTAATTGGAAAAAATGAATTGGGTACGCTAAATTTATATATTAAAAAAAAGTGTATATAGATCGAGGAATAAAAGTGTATATAGATCGAGGAATAAAAGTGTATATAGATCGAGGAATAAAAGTGTATATTAATAGAGTAAGATGATGAAAGGAGGAGAAGGCTCATGTGGAGCATTAACACCTGTACTGCAGTTGGCTCAATGGCCTGTTCCTGATCTGGAAGTTCTAAGTATTCTGAATAAAGAAATAAACTTTACTGCTGCAACTTTACTTGTGATCAATCTGATCGGGCCCAAGGAGAGTGGGTTAGCAGCCATTAGACAAATGTGTAATGCTTGAAGACTCAATGCCCTCAGGCGAACATAAGTCTGTTCACCATCTCTGTATATAGTTTGGAGACATGACTGACAGACCAAGCTTGACCAGCTAGACCGACGAGCGAGTGTAAAACATGGATAGGCTGGGATTGGCAGGAAGCAAGACAACTCAGTGAGGCATCTGATCCATCTGTCAATCTCTAGCCATCAGATCTGCTAACATCAATCCGCTGAGGGAGAAGGGAACTGAGACATAAATTCTTTTTCTTTTTAAAACCTTAATGGAATTTGCTTGGTGGTATGCTGGAACAGATTGTGCGTAATGATGTTTGAATTTATACACATCCCTGCCATGAATCCTTTATTCGACGGATAGGGAGCTGAACAATAAACAGCCGGTTGTGGCCTCTGTGTGATCATCTGCTCTGTATCCTGTGTAAGCTGAACGTTGAGAGATCAGGACAGAGGATAAAAGGCTAAACTAACCGCATATCGTGTTTTCTTTTCTGAATTTTGATGGCATAGGGAAAAATAGAATCATCTCACCTAGCAACGACAATGCAGCTGAAAATAAGGGAGACAGTTCGCAACCAGGTGTAGCCATCTGGGATGCCCACTTTCAGCATATAAAATGGACACTCGCAGAGCATGCTGGGAAAAATGGACAATGCAAAGTAACAAGCAGGCACAGAGCCTGACTGTGTATTTAGAAGACAGACTGCAGACAGAACCAAAACCCTTGGCTGATTTGCACATTGATGGCCCATCTCCGATAAACAAAAGACTAGTGCTCAGGTAGCCAATACCGTCCCAGACATTCCGGCGCCACTACCCCAGCAAGAAGATACAAACAAAGCAAGGCCAACGGCAACTTAGGGCACGCCCAGCCATCAAGGCACCCGCCCCTTTATTGGCTCAGATCGATGGCGGTGATCGAGAAGCTGCCCAATTGATTGGGACCAAGTTTAAGGCCCACCTAAAAGCGCACGAAGCCCCCCCGAGTATAAGAAGGAACCCCGCCATGTATTCGCTCTCTTGGAATCGGCTCTCAACTGGAGAGACCCCTTTACCTGGACCACCAGAAGCAAGTAATTTCAAGTTCAACGCTCGCTACCAGACAGATGACCATAGCTATACTCCTGCTACCTTTTCGAACCCAACAGCCTCAGATCCGAACAACGGCCACTGTTCCTCTGACCTAAGTGGGCACCTGAAGTTAAGTATAGGTGTTAGTGATAGACTTAGTTTAGCATGTAATGTTATTGTGCATGAGTAAATCATCCTGCGTGTAAATAAAGTACCATTGGCTTTGAACTAACTAACTGGTGTATTGGCTCTTTGATCGGTATTCGGTTGAACCTTGTGGCGGTATCAAGAGATACCTGGCGACTCTGAAAGCATATTCATAATTAAGATTAAGAAAGGCGACCTTATTAATCGCCATATTTATAGATATTAACAGATAGCAACACAGGTTCCTACTGAGCGCCAATTACACGATACTTATCAACTCCTTTTTCTGTCAATGAAGTTGCCGAAAGCAACAGGGCTATCACCGTGGAGCGTCTGAGGACTTTTTCGTTCTCTGGTTCATTTCAGATCCCTGCTTCTGGCTGAGTATGATCCCACTCTGCCAGCATTGGGCCAACAAATTCCAAAGATCGCACCTCCGCATACAGCGACTCCATCCCACCAAGCCAACTCAAACGACCCCCCCTAGCCTGAAGCAGGAAAGCACACCAACATCCTTGTCAAATTCAGCAGAACACACCAGTAAACCCATCGAAACACACTGGCTATCTCAATACATCGAGAAAAGATGCATGTTGTAGCCTAGACAGTAAATCCCCACTTTAAGTGTCCCCTTTTAAAGCAGTTTTGTTTTCAAAAGGGCTTTATTTTTATGTCTGGGTTCCGTTTCAAAGAACAAAGTACAGTACAGCACAGGAACAGACCCTTCAGCCCTCCAAGCCTGCACTAATTACATGTCCTATCGAGACCACCCGCCTGTATCCTTCTATACCCTGTCTGTCTATCCAGATAAGTCTTAAAGGTCGCTAACGTATCTTCCTCAACCACCTCACTTGGCCGTGCATTCCAGGACACCACCCTGAAAAAGCCTCCAACTGTTCACCCTATCTACACCCTCATAATTTTATAAACTTCTGTCATGTCGCCCCCTCAGCCTCCGTCGCTCTAGGGATGACAATCCCAGTTTATTCAGTGCAACAACAACAATCTCTCCCTCAATGCCAGCAAAACTAAAGAGCTGGTCATTAACTTCAGGAAGCAAAGTACTGTACACACCCCTGTCAGCATCAACGGGGCCGAGGTGGAGATGGTTAGCAGTTTCAAATTCCTAGGGCTGCACATCACCAAAAATCTGTCCTGATCCACCCACATTGACGCTACCACCAAGAAAGCACAACAGCGCCTATACTTCCTCAGGAAACTAAGGAAATTCAGCATGTCCACACTGACTCTTACCAACTTTTACAGATGCACCATAGAAAGCATCCTATCAGGCTGCATCACAGCCTGGTATGGCAACTGCTCGGCCCAGGACCGCAAGAAACTTCAGAGAGTCGTGAACACCGCCCAGTCCATCACACGAACCCGCCTCCCATCCATTGGCTCAGTCTACACCTCCCGCTACCTGGGGAAAGTGGGCACACAATCAAAGGCCCCTCCCACCCGGCTGACTCACTCTTCCAACTTCTTCCATCAGGCAGGAGATATAAAAGTCTGAGAACAGGGGCAGCACGGTGACACAGTGGGTTAGCCCTGCTGCCTCACGGCACCGAGGTCCCAGGTTCGATCCTGGCCTCGGGTCACTGTCCGTGTGTAGTTTGCACATTCTCCACGTGTTTCCGTGGGTTTCGCCCCCGCCACCCAAAGATGTGCCGGCTAGGTGGATTGGCCATGCTAAATTGCCCCTTAATTAAATAAATGAAAATAAAAGTCTGAGAACACACACAAAAACAGATTCAAAAACAGCTTCTGCCCCGCTGTTACCAGACTCCTAAACAACCCTCTTATGGACTGACCTGATTAATACTACACTCCTGTATGCTTCACCCGATGCCGGTGTCTAAATATTTTCATTGTGTACCTTGTGTTGCCCTATTATGTATTTTCTTTTTCTTTTATTTTCTTTTCATGTACTAAATGAAATGTAATGATGGAAAGGGATAAGTATACACCGCAGGGCAAGAGTTATAGCTGGGGGAAGGGCAATTATGATGCCATTAGACGTGACTTGGGGGGGATAAGGTGGAGAAGTAGGCTGCAAGTGTTGGGCACACTGGATAAGTGGGGCTTGTTCAAGGATCAGCTACTGCGTGTTCTTGATAAGTATGTACCGGTCAGACAGGGAGGAAGGCGTCGAGCGAGGGAACCGTGGTTTACCAAGGAAGTGGAATCTCTTGTTAAGAGGAAGAAGGAGGCCTATGTGAAGATGAAGTGTGAAGTTTCGGTTGGGGCGATGGATAGTTACAAGGTAGCGAGGAAGGATCTAAAGAGAGAGCTAAGACGAGCAAGGAGGGGACATGAGAAGTATTTGGCAGGAAGGATCAAGGAAAACCCAAAAGCTTTCTATAGGTATGTCAGGAATAAGCGAATGACTAGGGAAAGAGTAGGACCAGTCAAGGACAGGGATGGGAAATTGTGTGTGGAGTCTGAAGAGATAGGCGAGATACTAAATGAATATTTTTCGTCAGTATTCACTCAGGAAAAAGATAATGTTGTGGAGGAGAATGCTGAGCCCCAGGCTAATAGAATAGATGGCATTGAGGTACGTAGGGAAGAGGTGTTGGCAATTCTGGACAGGCTGAAAATAGATAAGTCCCCGGGACCTGATGGGATTTATCCTAGGATTCTATGGGAGGCCAGGGAAGAGATTGCTGGACCTTTGGCTTTGATTTTTATGTCATCATTGGCTACAGGAATAGTGCCAGAGGACTGGAGGACAGCAAATGTGGTCCCTTTGTTCAAAAAGGGGAGCAGAGACAACCCCGGCAACTATAGGCCGGTGAGCCTCACGTCTGTAGTGGGTAAAGTCTTGGAGGGGATTATAAGAGACAAGATTTATAATCATCTAGATAGGAATAATATGATCAGGGATAGTCAGCATGGCTTTGTGAAGGGTAGGTCATGCCTCACAAACCTTATTGAGTTCTTTGATAAGGTGACTGAACAGGTAGACGAGGGTAGAGCAGTTGATGTGGTGTATATGGATTTCAGCAAAGCGTTTGATAAGGTTCCCCACGGTAGGCTATTGCAAAAAATACGGAGGCTGGGGATTGAGGGTGATTTAGAGATGTGGATCAGAAATTAGCTAGCTGAAAGAAGACAGAGGGTGGTGGTTGATGGGAAATGTTCAGAATGGAGTACAGTCACAAGTGGAGTACCACAAGGATCTGTTCTGGGGCCGTTGCTGTTTGTCATTTTTATCAATGACCTAGAGGAAGGCGCAGAAGGGTGGGTGAGTAAATTTGCAGACGATACTAAAGTCGGTGGTGTTGTCGATAGTGTGGAAGGATGTAGCAGATTACAGAGGGATATAGATAAGCTGCAGAGCTGGGCCGAGAGGTGGCAAATGGAGTTTAATGTAGAGAAGTGTGAGGTGATTCACTTTGGAAGGAATAACAGGAATGCGGAATATTCGGCTAATGGTAAAGTTCTTGAAAGTGTGGATGAGCAGAGGGATCTAGGTGTCCATGTACATAGATCCCTGAAAGTTGCCACCCAGGTTGATAGGGTTGTGAAGAAGGCCTATGGAGTGTTGGCCTTTATTGGTAGAGGGATTGAGTTCCGGAGTCGGGAGGTCATGTTGCAGCTGTACAGAACTCTGGTACGGCCGCATTTGGAGTATTGCGTACAGTTCTGGTCACCGCATTATAGGAAGGACGTGGAGGCTTTGGAGCGGGTGCAGAGGAGATTTACCAGGATGTTGCCTGGTATGGAGGGAAAATCTTATGAGGAAAGGCTGATGGACTTGAGGTTGTTTTCGTTGGAGAGAAGAAGGTTAAGAGGAGACTTAACAGAGGCATACAAAATGATCAGGGGGTTGGATAGGGTGGACAGTGAGAGCCTTCTCCCACGGATGGATATGGCTGGCACGAGGGGACATAACTTTAAACTGAGGGGTAATAGATATAGGACAGAGGTCAGAGGTAGGTTCTTTACGCAAAGAGTAGTGAGGCCGTGGAATGCCCTACCTGCTACAGTGGTGAACTCGCCAACATTGAGGGCATTTAAAAGTTTATTGGATAAACATATGGATGATAATGGCATAGTGTAGGTTGGATGGCTTTTGTTTCGGTGCAACATCGTGGGCCGAAGGGCCTGTACTGCGCTGTATTGTTCTATGTTCTATGTTCTAAATGATCTGTTTGAGCTGCTCGCAGAAAAATACTTTTCACTGCACCTCGGTACACGTGACAATAAACAAATCCAATCCGATCAATCCTTCCTCATAGCTAATACCCTCCATACCAGGCAACATCCTGGTAAACATTTTCTGTACTCTCTCCAAAGCCTCCACGTCCTTCTGGTAGTGTTGGAACCAGAAGTGCCAACTTTGCCCGTTTTGAAGTGTGCGGGCAGTATAATGATGCCACCATGTCTCAAGGATGGAGTCTGATCGGCGCCATCTTGTCCTTTCCCGACATTGGAGGAACATCATTTTTTTTTTTTGTTGCATTTTCGGGTGCTCCCTGTGATAAACATCATGTTTAAATCTGTTTTTCTCTTAACTGTACCTTGTGCTGGTTGAGGATCTCTGTGGAACTCGTTTTCTGAGCGAATCCTCCACGGCACTGAGCCTTGATAGGTTTACTGGGTTACGGATAGTGGGGCCCAGGCAGGGCGCTCTTTCAGAGGGTCGGTGCAGACTCGGTTGGGCCGAATGGCCTCCTTCTGCACTGTAGGGATTCTATGGATACTGTACTTGTTTTTTCAAATTTCTTTGCTGTTGGTACAGTAAATACCTGAGGAACCCCTGCGGTCTTCCGCTTTTAAAAGAATCCTTCGCTGTATAAAGCGACTACGCTCTACAACACTACTGTGCAGTGCCTGTGTCCGAGGAACCCGTTTTCAACTTGGTAGTTTAAAGAGGTCTCTGCTACCATGGAGCCTGCAGCAATTTTAAATTCACTTAGTGTCCTGTGCATTATTGTATTTCAAGCTGTACGGCAGTGTTTCAATATTCACATTGATTTTCCCAGGCAAAATCTATTCTGGGGAACCCTAACTCGGGTTTAACATTGATACCTACGGAAAACCATGCCTCACTTAAAGGGGTTTCACTTGAAGTGCCGATAATCATGAACACAAAACCACTACTTTAAGAGAGGGCTCCCTGTACCTTTAATTGAAAGGAGGGGGGGGGGGAACTTCATCAAGAGTTGCTCGAGGCACAGCCATTGAATTATGCCAGAAACTTCCTGTCATTAAAGTCCTGCAGTCAGTTATTTTTGAGATCTGGAACTTTGCAGAAGAAAAAGTCAAGAGATTCCGCATGGAAAGGCAGCTACATGGTACACCATGGCTTTGATAAAGGAGTAGAGTGTGCCCCAGCGCTGACTGGTGCCGGCGTGAAATCCTGTGGGACCGTGTTTCTGCTATTTGGTTAATGGCCACTGGGACAGCATTTACAGGCATTGTAAAACTCGTCAGAAGTGATTGGATGGCAGTAAATAGGAAACATCTTGCTAGATCAGCATTAAAGCTGTGTTTCTCTGGGTAGTTCCACAGTCCCGCTCGCTAGACAGGCAACTGCCTCTAGAGGTCTCTGAGCCTCAGCCTTTGCTCCTCTGCGTTATGCTGCACCGAAGGGTTAATGCTTCAATTAAAAAGCACTGGGCATGGAATTGTGGAACGGACATTGCAAGCTCATCTCCTGCGAAAGTCACCTGTGGTTCCCAGCCATGAGGAGGCCATTCAGCCCCTCTTTGCATTTCCTGCCACCAGTTAGAGCATGGCTGGTCTCACTCTTTCTCTCGTCATGTAAGGACGCAAGAAATAAGAGGAGGAGTTGACATGCAGTCCCTCAAGCCTCTTCGCTCATTCAATATGGACGAGCTTCCACAAGTGCATCCTGTACACATTTGTAATGTTCTTGTCGGATGGCCTGATTTATTACAAGAACAATGGTAGCAAAAGCTATAAATGATTTATTGACATTAACTGTGGGTAAACTATATCCAAAACAGATGAAAAACAGTAAAACATGCCAAGCAATCTCTCTCTTCAACTTCCTCCAGCCAGTCTGAGGTCAGCTGACCTTGACATTCACTTATGTACTAGTGAGACCCCTAGTGGTCATTCAGTGAATTACAGCACAACCATGGTATCACTGCAACACTGTAGCCACTGTGGTGTCTGAGGTGAGATAGCGAAGGAGCGGTGCATCCAGCAGCACTGTCCCCCCCCCACCCCCTCATAAATGTGGCTTCACCTCCCATTAAGAGTCAAGAGACAGAAAATTGAGCAAAGGGTTAATCTGTTAGTCCAAAGGTTTTAGGTGGATTGGCCATGCTAAATTGCCCTTAGTGAGGTTACGGGGATAGGGTGGAGGTGTGGGCTTAGGTAGGTTGCTCTTTCTAAGGGCCGTTGCAGACTCGATGGGCTGAATGGCCTCCTTCTGCCATTTCTATGAGCTGTCAGAAAGAAAAAAATGCCGGGCAATTTTTCCTTCCCGTGATCACGTGTTAACAAGATGTATGTTTGGTGATGTTAATCAGCATGGGCAGTGCAGGAGCATTTGCTAGTTTGTGTGCTTAGATATGTGCATGTGTGAGTGTGTGAGTGCGTGCATGTGTGTGCGTGTGTACATGTACGCGTGCAAGCGTGCGCGTGGCTTTTCCTCAATAACATCATGAAATATCAAAACACACAGCCACTAATCCTCCTGCGCCAGTTAATTCATTTCTTGAATCACTCTGAATGAGGTTGCATATTGGACAGAAGCAGGAATAATTCCCAGCAATCTGTGAAACAGGCTGTCAGCAAGTGGGAGGGCGGGCGAGAGGGATGAAAACAAAAGCCGTCATCCTTTCTCTGGCTGCAACCACAAGGGAGCAGTGGGAGAGCTGACTGAAGCATTGCTAGCGCAAGCCCCCAAGACATCAAGAATGGAAAGACTGGAGACAAAATCTGTGAAGTATTTATTTATATCGCCATGCATCTTCACGATTAATGCTTGTAGCAGGTTGGTCAATGATTTTTGCCTTCCAATTCTTTCCCCCTTCTTGCCCTCAGGACACTGGGTGTATGACTCCAGGTGGAGTCAGCCTGTTTTCACATCTGGCTTGCCAACCCTGCTGGATTACTCTGGAGTCTCCAGCAATGAAAGATTCACCTCAAGGTGCCACAGTGAGCAGACACCCAAGAGAAAATTTGCTCTGACAATCTTCAGGTTTTTTGGGGGTTTGTAAGTTATAATACTATTTGAGATAGATTCAGTCAGGTGATGAAGAACCTCCTCACTTTTCGATTGGCTGGAGGGAAAACAGGACACCGTGAAGATGGACGTGTCAGGTGACAAGTATTGGATGTGTGGGGGCAGGGCAGTTGGATGCAAGACACCAGGGAGAGAATTTGACATACCTCAGGTGGTCTTTCCGCCAGCACACCTTGACCTCGCCGCAATTTTACGGCAGGGCAGGCAATGTCTGGGTCGACCCTTCACCCTTGTACACTATCGAGGTCCTTACTGACCACCTAAGGGCTGTCCCCTGCTCTGCCTGAATATTCGAACTGGCGGAAGGGGGTCAGGAGCAGGGGAGAAGCCGGGAAAATTACGCTCTTCAGGCCAGCTCCTGGGGGTGGCGCCTCCCCCTCCTTTCAACATCAGGTGTGTGCCCCCCCCTCCCCCACCCCACCGCCCCTGACTCCCCCCACAAGGTCTGGCTCTCGCATGTGGTCCTTTTCTCCCAAATTCTCCACCAGTACCCCCATCTGGCCAGCTCCCTGGACCTCACCTACCCTCCCACCCTGAGATCCCCATACTTGCCTGGTCCGTTTTTGTCCAATGTGAGCAGGAGGGTTTCCTGACACAGTATGTAGATAGGCCAACGAGAGGCGAGGCCATACTGAATTTGGTACTGGGTAATGAACCAGGACAGGTGTTAGATTTGGAGGTAGGTGAGCACTTTGGTGATAGTGACCACAATTCGATTAAGTTTACTTTAGTGATGGAAAGGGATAGGTATATACCGCAGGGCAACAGTTATATCTGGGGGAAAGGCAATAATGATGCGATGAGGCAAGACTTAGGATGCATCGGATGGAGAGGAAAACTGCAGGGGATGGGCACAATGGAAATGTGGAGCTTGTTCAAGGAACAGCTACTGCATGTCCTTGATAAGTATGTACCTGTCAGGCAGGGAGGAAGTGGTCGAGCAAGGGAACCGTGGTTTACTAAAGCAGTCGAAACACTTGTCAAGAGGAAGAAGGAGGCTTATGTAAAGATGAGACATGAAGGTTCAGTTAGGGCGCTCAAGCGTTACAAGTTAGCTAGGAAGGACCTAAAGAGAGAGCTAAGAAGAGCCAGGAGGGGACATGAGAAGTCTTTGGCAGGTAGGATCAAGAATAACCGTAAAGCTTTCTATAGATATGTCCGGAATAAACGAATGACTAGAGTAAGAGTAGGGCCAGTCAAGGACACTAGTGGGAAGTTGTGCTTGGAGTCCGAGGAGATAGGAGAGATGCAAAATGAATATTTTTCGTCAGTATTCACACAGAAAAAAGACAATGTTGTTGAGGAGAATACTGAGATTCAGGCTACTAGACTAGAAGGGCTTGAGGTTCATAAGGAGGAGGTGTTAGCAATTCTGGAAAGTGTGAAAATAGATAAGTCCCCTGGGCCGGATGGGATTTATCCTAGGATTCTCTGGGAAGCTAGGGAGGAGATTGCTGAGCCTTTGGCTTTGATCTTTAAGTCATCTTTGTCTACAGGAATAGTGCCAGAAGACTGGAGGATAGCAAATGTTGTCCCCTTGTTCAAGAAGGGGAGTAGAGATAACCCCGGTAACTATAGACCAGAGAGCCTTACTTCTGTTGTGGGCAAAATCTTGGAAAGGTTTATAAGAGATAGGATGTATAATCATCTGGAAAGGAATAATTTGATTAAAGATAGTCAACACGGTTTTGTGAAGGGTAGGTCGTGCCTCACAAACCTTATTGAGTTCTTTGAGAAGGTGACCAAACAGGTGGATGAGGGTAAAGCAGTTGATGTGGTGTATATGGATTTCAGTAAAGCGTTTGATAAGGTTCCCCACGGTAGGCTACTACAGAAAATAAGGAGGCATGGGATTCAGGGTGATTTAGCAGTTTGGATCAGAAATTTGCTAGCTGGAAGAAGACAAAGGGTGGTGGTTGATGGGAAATGTTCAGACTGGAGTCCAGTTACTAGTGGTGTACCACAAGGGTCTGTTTTGGGGCCACTGCTGTTTGTCATTTTTATAAATGACCTGGAGGAGGGCGTAGAAGGATGGGTGAGTAAATTTGCAGATGACACTAAAGTTGGTGGAGTTGTGGACAGTGCGGAAGGATGTTACAAGTTACAGAGGGACATAGATAAGCTGCAGCGCTGGGCTGAGAGGTGGCAAATGGAGTTTAATGCAGAAAAGTGTGAGGTGATTCATTTTGGAAGGAATAACAGGAAGACAGAGTACTGGGCTAATGGTAAGATTCTTGGCAGTGTGGATGAGCAGAGAGATCTCGGTGTCCATGTACATAGATCCCTGAAAGTTGCCACCCAGGTTGAGAGGGTTGTTAAGAAGGCGTACGGTGTGTTAGCTTTTATTGGTAGAGGGATTGAGTTTCGGAGCCATGAGGTCATGTTGCAGCTGTACAAAACTCTGGTGCGGCCGCATTTGGAGTATTGCGTGCAATTCTGGTCGCCGCATTATACGAAGGATGTGGAAGCATTGGAAAGGCTGCAGAGGAGATTTACCAGAATGTTGCCTGGTATGGAGGGAAGATCTTATGAAGGAAGGCTGAGGGACTTGAGGCTGTTTTTGTTAGAGAGAAGAAGGTTAAGAGGTGACTTAATTGAGGCATACAAGATGATCAGAGGATTGGATAGGGTGGACAGTGAGCCTTTTTCCTCGGATGGTGATATCTAGCACGAGGGGACATAGTTTTAAATTGAGGGGAGATAGATATAGGACAGGTGTCAGAGGTAGGTTCTTTACTCAGAGAGTAGTAAGGGCGTGGAATGCACTGCCTGCAACAGTAGTGGACTCGCCAACATTAAGGGCATTTAAATGGTCATTGAATAGACATCTGGACGATAAGGGAATAGTGTAGATGGGCTTTGGAGTGGTTTCACAGGTCGGAGCAACATCGAGGGCCGAAGGGCCTGTACTGCACTCTAATGTTCTATGTTCTATGTTCTATGGTCCTGGACTCACAGGATTTAGGCTCCGAGGGCAGCTTGCCATCCCACTCATGTCCCCTGCAACATCTGGCGTTACTGGGGTTGGAGAGCTACAGGTGAATTTACTTCCTTCCTTGTCAGGGGCAGAGCTCCTTCCTCCAGCCAACTAAGGTTGATCAGAGGGTTCAGTAACTGCGAAGCAGTCAGCATCAGTGGGGATATGCTCTCCATCACCTCTTCGGATGGTAGGGTTTCCAATCCTGTGGGATTGCCCTGGAGTCTCCAGGAGTTAGAGATCACTCTCCAGGGCGTTGAGTGTGCGGCCCTGGAGAAAAATCACCGGGGCATTAAAAAATGTTGGGGTTTCTTTGTCCACGTGATGGCTCATCCAGGAATGAGTCCAGCCAGAGTTGGCAACACATAGTCCATCCCTGGACAGTGCTGAGTTTGCTAGGTCTCAGTCAGAGCAGGGGCAAGTGCACAGAGATTGGACTCAGAACCTTGCACAGTGAAAGAGAAAATCAATCAGACAGTGTTAATTCATTCTGGGGATGCCAGTGTCACCGATAAAGCTTCAAGCATTGACATCCATGTGTTATTAATAATAATCTTTATTATTGTCACAAGTAGGTTTACATTAACACTGCAATGAAGTTACTGTGAAAATCCCCTCGTCGCCACATTCCGGCGCCTGTTCGGGTACACAGAGGGGGAATTCAGAATGTCCAATTCACCTAACAAGCACGTCTTTCGGGACTTAGGGGAGGAAATCGGAGCACTCGGAGGAAACCCACGCAGACACGGGGAGAACGTGCAGACTCCGCACAGACAGTGACCCGGCCGGGAATCGAACCTGGGACCCTGGCGCTGTGAAGCAACAGCGCTAACCACTGTGCTCCCGTGCCGCCCAGTTGAAGTAACTCCCACAATACGAGGCAGAGTTAATTGGTGTAGTGGTTTGATACAAATACATTTCGATACGAAGTTAAAAGTCAGTCACGGTGGCTTGGGGCTGGAGTCACTTCTGTGTCCAGACGAGATAAGTACAATTATTTTCCCCAACAGGGCGCGAGTGAACAAGTTGGGATTTTACAACGAGCTGACAGTCTCATGGTCACTGTTACTGATGTCAGCTTTTTATTTCCAGATTTTTAAAAAAACCGAGTTCAAGTTCTGAAATTGCCCTGCGGGGATTTGAACTCACATTCTCTCGATTATCACTCCAGTCACATAACCAGCATGCTGCTAAAGCAAAGCTTTGGATTAATGGCAGCGTTTCCTGCCTGTGAGATGGAAGGTGGAGGACTCGGATTTATTTCCACAGTTCTGGCAAGGTGCTGCTGGCTCTTAATTCTGGGTTGGTATTCAACGGGTCACTCACATGTGGTGGATGTGTTTCACCATCGCCCCCCCCCCCACCCCCCGCTCCCCGTTCCCCTGTTCCCCCACTCCTCCAAATAATAGGAGTCCTTGGGCAGAATCAGATTCTCCTGGAAGAACCAAGGTAAGGTATCGGCCCTGCGTTTTCCCCCTCCTGTTGAGGATGGTGGGTGAGGGGAAGCAGAATTGTGGGGAGCCACCAAGGGATGCATTCCTTCCTCTGGGCGGCCTTCCAGGTTGGAGGGGGGGGGATGAAAGTTGGCTGCCTTTCCAATAAGGTGGGCAGCCAATTGCGACATTTAAGGGCATAACAAGAGTGCCGCCACCACCCCCCCCTCCCCTTCCCCCTCCCTCCCCTCCACCCCATCCCCCCCAACTCCCCCACCACCACCACTCCCTCCATTTACTGAACCCACCATTCACCATCTTGGGAGGCAGCCTGCTGACGACAGACTGGGGCTCCATCAAAACATCCTTTAAATGCACCCCCATCTCAGGATCACAGTCAGAGGCTCCCGCTCCACAATCATGTCCTGGCAGCTGTGGACAGATCTAATTTCAACAAGTTGACGAGTCTTCAGCGAGCACCTCCATCTTCAGGTGCTCATCCAGTCTCCCACGTACCTCATCATTGCCCACACTCTCCTGGTGGGGGCTGCTGGCTTCCCCCACAGCCCCAGGTACTCTCACATATACAGCGTGCTTGCCCTCACTAATTGGGTCGAGTTTCCAAGGCAGCTTGCTGATTGGCTACTTCCGGAAAGGTGGCACAAATGGGCGGGACTCAAACAGCATTGTGGGGAGGGGTGGGGGGTTTCAGGGCTCACATTTGGTAACTGCGTCGGGGGCCCCGACACCCACTGGAAAATTTAACCCATTAACTCGGGTTTTTACTTCCGTTGATGCTGCCAAAGCTGCTGAGGATCTTTCGTTTTGATTTCAGCTTTCCAGCAAATGTGGAATTGCCGGCAAAGCCAGCCTAATTGCCCATCCCTAATTGCCCTCAAGCTGAATGGCATTTTAATAGTCACCACATTGCTGAGTCACATGTCGGCCAGACCAGGTAAGGACGGCAGATTTCATCCCCTAAAGGACATTAGTGTACCAGTTGTGTTTTTACGACAATAGTTTCATGGTCATCGTTAACATTTTAATTCCGGGGGGGGGATTCTCCCCTACCCGGCGGGGCGGGGGGGTCCCGGTGGGATGGAGTGGCGTGGACCACTCCATCGTCAGGACGCCCCAAAGGTGCGGATTTCTCCACACCTTTAGGGGCCAAGTCCTCACCTTGAGGGGCTAGGCCCGCACCGGAGTGGTTGCCGTCCCGCCGGCCGGGGAAGGAGGTGGTTTAATTCCCGCCGGCAGGACCTGCAGTACAGCAGCGGGACTTCAGCCCATCGCGGGCCGGAGAATCGCCGGGGGGTCCCGCCGACCGGCGCGGCGCGATTGCCGCCCCCGCCGAATCTCCGGGGCCGGAGAATCCAACGGCCGCCGGGGGCGGCGTGATTCTCCGACCCGCCCCAGATTTTTTTACTGAATTCAAATTTCACCTTCTGCCGTGGTGGGATTTGAACCCGGGTCCCCAGAGCAGTACCCTGAGTGTCTGGATTACTGATCCAGTGGCTATACCACTACGCCACTGCGGTCCGATCCTGTGTGAGAATTGGCTGCTGACTCTCTTATATTACAACAGATTTAAAAGTACTTCATTGGCTGGAGTATACTTTGAGAGGTCCTCTGGTTGGAAATAAATACAACGCTTTTTCAAAATAAATTTGAAGTACCCAATTCATTTTTTTTCCAATTAAGGGGCAATTTAGCATGGCCAGGGCAGCACGGTGGCGCAGTGGTTAGCACTGCTGCCTCACGGCGTCGATGACCCAGGTTCGATCCTGGCTCTGGGTCACTGTCCGTGTGGAGTTTGCACGTGCTCCCCGTGTCTGTCTGGGTTTCACCCCCACAACCCAAAGATGTGCAGGTTAGGTGGATTGGCCGCGCTAAATTGCTCCTGAATTGTAAAAAAAATTAATTGGGTGCTCTAAATTTATAAAAAGTAAAAACATAAAAAATTTCCTCGGGTGGATCTTACACAGTTCAATTACTGTAAACTCAAGTGATGGAGCAATCAAACTGTTTTTGTTGTACCATTTTACTCCCTGATAGAGTGCCAGCTTTTGCCTTATTTCCAATTTATGTCATTGCTGTGTTTCTGGGCTGTGCGAATTGATTTTGTTTTCCAAAAAGGACCCGTGATTTTTTTTCAAAAAAACTCAGTAAAAAATAAAACACAGAAATTATTCCTGCGCCGCTTCCCGAGACATCTGACCCCAATTCACATCCCCCCCACCCCCCGACACTCCAATTTGTTGTGGGAATTAGAGCCTCGATTAATTGTGCCATTTGCCCAGAAATCTATTTATTAAAATTGTGCTTTTTTTTTTCATGCGAAGCAATCTGTTCGATTGTGAATCCTCCTTTTCAACTTTAATTACACTGATAATGTCTGATTAACATTACATTTTATACCACCTGAAGCGCACACCACTTTCATAATGCCTCACGTCACATCATATCCTTTTTCAGATGCTGCTTTGCATTCAGGTCAGGTGGGAGAAGGGTAATAACCGCAGTGGGGATTTCAGTTGATTGTTGAAAGCTTAAATCCCACCGCAGCAGTTTGAGAATTTGAATTCGGGTAAATAAAGGATGTTCCGGGGGAGCAGCGGCCGGGGCGGGGGGTGGGGGGGGGGGGGGGGGGGGGGGGGGGTGACAGGATCAGGCGATTGAGTTGGACGAACAGTCATGATCGTACTGAATGGTGGAGCGGGCACGAAGGGCAGAATGATCTCCTCCTGTTCCTATTTTCTGTGCTTCTATCCAACCCGTTCACCTACATTTATCTTCTGAACCGACGTGACTAAATAATAATGGACAGCCTGTTCGTTATCATTTCGATATTCTTGGGATAATGCTGTGTGTAGATTGGCTGCCAGAATTCCTCCATTACAGCAGTGACAAGTATCTGAAGTACATCCTTGGCTGTTAAGCCCTTTGGGGCTTCCTGGGAACATAAAAGATGCCACAGAAATACAAGTCTTCCATGTGAAAAAGTATACAGATCAGGGCACTGGAGAAGATACAAAAAAGGTTTTAAAGTTCAATACTGGAGATGAGAAATTAAAAATAAAGGTAATGTCACCATAGACCCAGGTGACCATAGGCTGCTTTCCTCGTTGAGGCTGACTGGCGGTGATTTAAGCTGAGGATCAGGCAAGGGGCAGTCAGCATCACAGTGAAGCAGTCTGGGAATAGTGTCCTGCAGTCAGCATCACAGTGAAGCAGTCTGGGAACAGTGTCCTGCAGTCAGCATCACAGTGAAGCAGTCTGGGAACAGTGTCCTGCAGTCAGCATCGCAGTGAAGCAGTCTGGGAACAGTGTCCTGCAGTCAGTATCGCAGTGAAGCAGTCTGGGAACAGTGTCCTGCAGTCAACATCGCAGTGAAGCAGTCTGGGAACAGTGTCCGGCAGTCAGCATTACTGTGAAGCAGTCTGGGAACAATGTCCTGCAGTCAGTATCGCAGTGACGCAGTCTGGGAACAGTGTCCTGCAGTCAGCATCACAGTGAAGCAGTCTGGGAACAGTGTCCTGCAGTCAGCATCACAGTGAAGCAGTCTGGGAACAGTGTCCTGCAGTCAGCATCGCAGGGACGCAGTCTGGGAACAGTGTCCTGCAGTCAGCATCGCAGTGAAGCAGTCTGGGAACAGTGTCCTGCAGTCAGTATCGCAGTGAAGCAGTCTGGGAACAATGTCCTGCAGTCAGTATCGCAGTGAAGCAGTCTGGGAACAGTGTCCTGCAGTCAGCATCACAGTGAAGCAGTCTGGGAACAGTGTCCTGCAGTCAGCATCACAGTGACGCAGTCTGGGAACAGTGTCCTGCAGACAGCATCACAGTGAAGCAGTCTGGGAACAAACAGTGTCCTGCAGTCAGTATCGCAGTGAAGCAGTCTGGGAACAATGTGCTGCAGTCAGCATTACTGTGAAGCAGTCTGGGAACAATGTCCTGCAGTCAGTATCGCAGTGAAGCAGTCTGGGAACAATGTTCTGCAGTCAGCATCGCAGTGACGCAGTCTGGGAACAATGTCCTGCAGTCAGCATCGCAGTGAAGCAGTCTGGGAACAGTGTCCTGCAGTCAGCATCGCAGTGAAGCAGTCTGGGAACAGTGTCCTGCAGTCAGCATCGCAGTGAAGCAGTCTGGGAACAGTGTCCTGCAGTCAGCATCGCAGTGACGCAGTCTGGGAACAGTGTCCTGCAGTCAGCATCACAGTGAAGCAGTCTGGGAACAGTGTCCTGCAGTCAGCATCGCAGTGACGCAGTCTGGGAACAGTGTCCTGCAGTCAGCATCGCAGTGACGCAGTCTGGGAACAGTGCCCTGCAGTCAGCATCACAGTGAAGCAGTCTGGGAACAGTGTCCTGCAGTCAGCATCGCAGTGAAGCAGTCTGGGAACAGTGTCCTGCAGTCAGCATCGCAGTGAAGTAGTCTGGGAACAGTGTCCTGCAGTCAGCATCGCAGTGACGCAGTCTGGGAACAGTGTCCTGCAGTCAGCATCGCAGTGACGCAGTCTGGGAACAGTGTCCTGCAGTCAGTATCACAGTGACGCAGTCTGGGAACAGTGTCCTGCAGTCAGCATCGCAGTGACGCAGTCTGGGAACAGTGTCCTGCAGTCAGCATCACAGTGAAGCAGTCTGGGAACAGTGTCCTGCAGCCAGTATCGCAGTGAAGCAGTCTGGGAACAATGTTCTGCAGTCAGTATCGCAGTGACGCAGTCTGGGAACAGTGTCCTGCAGTCAGCATCGCAGTGACGCAGTATGGGAACAGTGTCCTGCAGTCAGCATCGCAGTGAAGCAGTCTGGGAACAATGTCCTGCAGTCAGCATCGCAGTGACGCAGTCTGGGAACAGTGTCCTGCAGTCAGCATCACAGTGAAGCAGTCTGGGAACAGTGTCCTGCAGTCAGCATCGCAGTGAAACAGTCTGGGAACAGTGTCCTGCAGTCAGCATCGCAGTGACGCAGTCTGGGAACAGTGTCCTGCAGTCAGTATCGCAGTGACGCAGTCTGGGAACAGTGTCCTGCAGTCAGCATCGCAGTGACGCAGTCTGGGAACGGTGTCCTGCAGTCAGCATCGCAGTGAAGCAGTCTGGGAACAATGTGCTGCAGTCAGCATCGCAGTGACGCAGTCTGGGAACAGTGTCCTGCAGTCAGCATCGCAGTGAAGCAGTCTGGGAACAATGTCCTGCAGTCAGCATCGCAGTGAAGCAGTCTGGGAACAGTGTCCTGCAGTCAGCATCGCAGTGAAGCAGTCTGGGAACAGTGTCCTGCAGTCAGCATCGCAGTGACGCAGTCTGGGAACAGTGTCCTGCAGTCAGCATCGCAGTGACGCAGTCTGGGAACAGTGTCCTGCAGTCAGCATCACAGTGAAGCAGTCTGGGAACAGTGTCCTGCAGTCAGCATCGCAGTGAAGCAGTCTGGGAACAGTGTCCTGCAGTCAGCATCGCAGTGACGCAGTCTGGGAACAGTGTCCTGCAGTCAGTATCGCAGTGACGCAGTCTGGGAACAGTGTCCTACAGTCAGCATCGCAGTGACGCAGTCTGGGAACGGTGTCCTGCAGTCAGCATCGCAGTGAAGCAGTCTGGGAACAATGTGCTGCAGTCAGCATCGCAGTGACGCAGTCTGGGAAAAGTGTCCTGCAGTCAGCATCGCAGTGAAGCAGTCTGGGAGCAGTGTCCTGCAGTCAGCATCGCAGTGACGCAGTCTGAGAACAGTGTCCTGCAGTCAGCATCGCAGTGACGCAGTCTGGGAACAGTGTCCTGCAGTCAGCATCGCAGTGAAACAGTCTGGGAACAGTGTCCTGCAGTCAGCATCGCAGTGACGCAGTCTGGGAACAGTGTCCTGCAGTCAGCATCGCAGTGACGCAGTCTGGGAACGGTGTCCTGCAGTCAGCATCGCAGTGAAGCAGTCTGGGAACAATGTGCTGCAGTCAGCATCGAAGTGACGCAGTCTGGGAACAGTGTCCTGCAGTCAGCATCGCAGTGAAGCAGTCTGGGAACAATGTCCTGCAGTCAGCATCGCAGTGAAGCAGTCTGGGAACAGTGTCCTGCAGTCAGCATCGCAGTGAAGCAGTCTGGGAGTAGTGTCCTGCAGTCAGCATCGCAGTGACGCAGTCTGGGAACAGTGTCCTGCAGTCAGCATCGCAGTGACGCAGTCTGGGAACAGTGTCCTGCAGTCAGCATCACAGTGAAGCAGTCTGGGAACAGTGTCCTGCAGTCAGCATCGCAGTGAAGCAGTCTGGGAACAGTGTCCTGCAGTCAGCATTGCAGTGACGCAGTCTGGGAACAATGTCCTGCAGTCAGTATCGCAGTGACGCAGTCTGGGAACGGTGTCCTGCAGTCAGCATCGCAGTGAAGCAGTCTGGGAACAGTGTCCTGCAGTCAGTATCGCAGTGAAGCAGTCTGGGAACAGTGTCCTGCAGTCAGCATCGCAGTGAAGCAGTCTGGGAACAGTGTCCTGCAGTCAGCATTGCAGTGACGCAGTCTGGGAACAATGTCCTGCAGTCAGTATCGCAGTGACGCAGTCTGGGAACAGTGTCCTGCAGTCAGCATCGCAGTGACGCAGTATGGGAACAGTGTCCTGCAGTCAGCATCGCAGTGAAGCAGTCTGGGAACAATGTCCTGCAGTCAGCATCGCAGTGAAGCAGTCTGGGAACAGTGTCCTGCAGTCAGCATCGCAGTGAAGCAGTCTGGGAACAGTGTCCTGCAGTCAGCATCGCAGTGACGCAGTCTGGGAACAGTGTCCTGCAGTCAGCATCGCAGTGACGCAGTCTGGGAACAGTGTCCTGCAGTCAGCATCACAGTGAAGCAGTCTGGGAACAGTGTCCTGCAGTCAGCATCGCAGTGACGCAGTCTGGGAACGGTGTCCTGCAGTCAGCATCGCAGTGAAGCAGTCTGGGAACAATGTGCTGCAGTCAGCATCGCAGTGACGCAGTCTGGGAACAGTGTCCTGCAGTCAGCATCGCAGTGAAGCAGTCTGGGAGCAGTGTCCTGCAGTCAGCATCGCAGTGACGCAGTCTGAGAACAGTGTCCTGCAGTCAGCATCGCAGTGACGCAGTCTGGGAACAGTGTCCTGCAGTCAGCATCACAGTGAAGCAGTCTGGGAACAGTGTCCTGCAGTCAGCATCGCAGTGAAACAGTCTGGGAACAGTGTCCTGCAGTCAGCATCGCAGTGACGCAGTCTGGGAACAGTGTCCTGCAGTCAGTATCGCAGTGACGCAGTCTGGGAACAGTGTCCTGCAGTCAGCATCGCAGTGACGCAGTCTGGGAACGGTGTCCTGCAGTCAGCATCGCAGTGAAGCAGTCTGGGAACAATGTGCTGCAGTCAGCATCGCAGTGACGCAGTCTGGGAACAGTGTCCTGCAGTCAGCATCGCAGTGAAGCAGTCTGGGAACAATGTCCTGCAGTCAGCATCGCAGTGAAGCAGTCTGGGAACAGTGTCCTGCAGTCAGCATCGCAGTGAAGCAGTCTGGGAGCAGTGTCCTGCAGTCAGCATCGCAGTGACGCAGTCTGGGAACAGTGTCCTGCAGTCAGCATCGCAGTGACGCAGTCTGGGAACAGTGTCCTGCAGTCAGCATCACAGTGAAGCAGTCTGGGAACAGTGTCCTGCAGTCAGCATCGCAGTGAAGCAGTCTGGGAACAGTGTCCTGCAGTCAGCATTGCAGTGACGCAGTCTGGGAACAATGTCCTGCAGTCAGTATCGCAGTGACGCAGTCTGGGAACGGTGTCCTGCAGTCAGCATCGCAGTGAAGCAGTCTGGGAACAGTGTCCTGCAGTCAGTATCGCAGTGAAGCAGTCTGGGAACAGTGTCCTGCAGTCAGCATCGCAGTGAAGCAGTCTGGGAACAGTGTCCTGCAGTCAGCATTGCAGTGACGCAGTCTGGGAACAATGTCCTGCAGTCAGTATCGCAGTGACGCAGTCTGGGAACGGTGTCCTGCAGTCAGCATCGCAGTGAAGCAGTCTGGGAACAGTGTCCTGCAGTCAGTATCGCAGTGAAGCAATCTGGGAACAGTGTCCTGCAGTCACATCGCAGTGGAGCAGTCTGGGAACAGTGTCCTGCAGTCAGCATCGCAGTGAAGCAGTCTGGGAACAATGTGCTGCAGTCAGCATTACTGTGAAGCAGTCTGGGAACGGTGTCCTGCAGTCAGCATCACAGTGAAGCAGTCTGGGAACAGTGTCCTGCAGTCAGCATCGCAGTGACGCAGTCTGGGAACAGTGTCCTGCAGTCAGCATCGCAGTGACGCAGTCTGGGAACAGTGTCCTGCAGTCAGTATCGCAGTGAAGCAGTCTGGGAACAGTGTCCTGCAGTCAGCGTTACTGTGAAGCAGTCTGGGAACAGTGTCCTGCAGTCAGTATCGCAGTGAAGCAGTCTGGGAACAGTGTCCTGCAGTCAGTATCGAATGGCGCAGTCTGGGAACAATGTTCTGCAGTCATCATTACTGTGAAGCAGTCTGGGAACAGTGTCCTGCAGTCAGTATCGCAGTGAAGCAGTCTGGGAATGGTTTCCTGCAGTCAGCATCGCAGTGACGCAGTCTGGGAACAGTGTCCTGCAGTCAGTGACGCAGTGAAGCAGTCTGGGAAGAGTGTCCTGCAGTCAGTATTGCAGTGACGCAGTCTGGGAACAGTGTCCTGCAGTCAGTATCGCAGTGAAGCAGTCTGGGAACAATGTCCTGCAGTCAGCATCGCAGTGACGCAGTCTGGGAACAGTGTCCTGCAGTCAGCATCGCGGTGAAGCAGTCTGGGTACAGAGTCCTGCTGTCTGTATTGCAGTGACGCAGTCTGGGAACAGTGTCCTGCAGTCAGCATCACAGTGAAGCAGTCTGGGAATGGTGTCCTGCAGTCAGCATCGCGGTGAAGCAGTCTGGGTACAGAGTCCTGCTGTCTGTATTGCAGTGACGCAGTCTGGGAACAGTGTCCTGCAGTCAGTATTGCAGTGACGCAGTCTGGGAACAGTGTCCTGCAGTCAGTATCGCAGTGAGACAGTCTGGGACCAGTGTCCTGCAGTCAGTATCGCGGTGAAGCAGCCTGGGAACAATGTTCTGCAGTCAGCATTACTGTGAAGCAGTACTATCACAGTGTTGCACTGTCCTTTAGTCAGGTCCTGTTGAATAAAAACGAAAGATGGGATTCTCCCGAATCGGCGCGATGGCCGGACGCCGGAGTAAAAAACGGCGCGAACCACACCGGCGCCGGGCCGACCGGAAGTAGCAGAATTCTCCACACTTCCGGGGGTTAGGCTAGCGCTGGAGAGGTTGGCGCCGAAGGGACTGCGTGAGTTAGCGCATGTGTAGATCCGCCAGCGTGGTTCCGCGCATGCGCAGATCGGCCGGCCTATTCTGGCGCATGCGCAGGGGTGGTGTCTCCTCCGCGCCAGCCATGGCGGATGCCTACAGGGGCCGGTGCGGAAGGAAGAAGTCAAAAGATGCTTCATATCCCCAGGGTCCTGACCATAGGTGTGTCCACCAACTTGCTGCATTGCTCAGAGGTGGCCCATCAAGCCTTGATGGGCCGAATAATCTACTCCTACTTCTTCTGTCCTTCTCTTTGCATGGACAGTTGCATAGCAATCTTAAAGGGACAGTACAATGCAACAAGCTGGCCATGCACTATAAATTAGACGTTAAGGGGAGCATTGAAGGCAGGTAAAATAGTGAAGAGCAGGACGTTGAGGTAGAGGATCGCTTCCAACTGCAGAGAGGAGCGCCATATTCTGGCCACCTCTGAGCAATGCAGCAAGTTGGTGGACACACCTGTGGTCAGGACCCTGGGGATATGAAGCATCTTTTGATTAAAGTGACCAACAGAGGATTTGTGTGGGGTAGAGGAGAGTAGTGATGGGAGCTGGTCATCAATATGATGAAAGTCAAATCTCAAGAGGGCGAACTGATGTGACTGACCAGAGGCAATGAACGCACTCCCCTCCCTACCTCCCGCCTCCACCCCACCCTCAGCCTCCGCAGCTGGGTGATAACAAGAGGTCCTTTGCACAGCCGGCTTCCCCTTCCATCGGGAGTGGGCTGATTTAATTATTCTCCATGTCAACTTCAGTCGCAACAGCTTATTATGCACAGCCTTTTCAATGGGCCTGAAGGAATATGCAACTTTAGATTGAGGAGAGAGGTGGGAATTACAGTTGTATCAATGCTCAGGGCGACATTGCACGGACCAACCTCCTGGGTGTGGGGGACTGCTCGTCAAGGCCTCCCCCATACAGTCCGAATGTGGCGCGGGCAAAGGCAGTGTCGATCATTCCGCGGCCAAGAAACCCAGTTCATTATTCCATTTAGAACAAGCAATTGCTAAGCATTACCCATGTCACAATGACAGTGAACACAAATAATGTGACAGCACATTTTTTAACAACAGCGACTTATATTTATCAAGTGCCTTTATATTCGCAAAGCATCCCGCAGCATTTCATGGGCCGATTGTGAGACAAAAACTGGCACCCAGCCTCGTTAGGATAAATAATGAAGAATAAACAAAGAGCTTAGTCGAGGGACCCTGAAGGTCAAAGGAGGAGAGAGGGGTGGACAGAGGTTTAGGGAGGGAATTCCAGAGCTTCAGACCCTGGCAGCTGAAGGAACGGCCACCACTGGCGGATGATTAAAATCAGGGTTGTGCAAGAAGCCAGAGTTAGAGGAGGCAAGAGTTGTCAGAGCCAAAGGAGGTAGAGATAAGGAGGGAACGATGGAGGGATGTGACCATGAGTACGGGAATTTTAAAATCCAGGGTGCTGGGAGACAATCATGCTGTGCATTCCTGAACAAGGTTAGAATGGTTTGCCTGTCAACCTGGACCCTCCGGTCACAGTCAGGGGGCTGTGGGGACCTGCTCTCTGCTGGGACTTGAGCTTGTTATTGACACTCCAGCACAGGACTGAGGGACACCAGCACTGTTGGAAGTTCCAGACCTTGAATGAGAGATTTCACGTTGTTCAGGCAGCTCCTGAAGATACGAATAACAGTAACTGGCATTCCTATAGAGTGCTTAACGTAGGAAAGCATCCTGTGTCTCTTCACAGTAGCAACATCAAACAAAATGTGCGATGATCAAGGATGTCGCTTCCTCGCTGATCATCGTGGCTGGATGAGCACTGGTCGCTGCTCATATGTTCCCCGACAGAAACGTCCGATGCCTGGGTTTCCATGTCGGAATTGGATTCCTCGACTGTGGTGATGTGCATCAATGTAAATGCATGTAGGCTAGCTAGACACTAGAGGGAGCATCAAAGACATCACACACACACACACTCAGCCAATAGATCAGTTAGATAGGAGACGACCAATGGATATTCACGATACACACGGAGGTGACACGACCACAGGGGGGCATTACACCAACCCATATATAAAGGACAACACACACATGATCTGCCTCCAGTGGAGACAGTCAGTGAGTACAGACACAGGGTTGATTCAATATTACACCCACCACGTGGATTGCAGAAACTGGTTAGTCAGTCTGGGTAGCTATACTAGGATTAGCAGTAGTGTCGAACCCGAGTAATAGAAGTGTAAATAGTTTAATAAACGTGTTGAAGTTATCTCCACGTCTGAACCTTCCTTTGTCAAGTGCACCACAAGGAAGCCGCTTATGTTACACCTACAACATAACAAATCATCAACCTCCTTCATTTCTGTATCGGTTTGCATTTGGGGTAATGCCCTGGTGCAGGGGCTGCCTGGGTCGTAGCTGGCTCCTCTGGACGAGCATTGCTTATTGCTGGTCTCTTGGTGCAGAGATGATATCGATGACTCTTCAAAGCTCGGTCCTGAACCTGGTACGACAAGTCCCCCTGAGGGAGGATGCCGTCTTCTTCATTCAACTCTATTTTGATGGAAAAAGCATTTAACACGCTGGGTAATTTCCCATCCTGGCCCCCACGCATAATTAAATGACGGATTTTGGACAGCAAGGGGCCCATTTCTGTCCACTTACGTATTTGGGGCACAGTAACTGGTAACGTATCCACGATGTGCAATGCGGCTATGACTTCATCGGCTCTGGGAGCGTTGGTGGTCTCATCCATAGTGGGAGTTGATCCAACACTTCGTATTCATGATCTGCTTGCCTGGACGATGCTCCAACGTATACTCATATGCTGCCAGTAAGAGGGTCCATCTCTGTTCTGGCCATGCTCGGAATGGACTTATCCTCTTTCGAGAGACCCAACAGTGGTTTATGGCCTATCAACACTGTGAAATGACGCTCACACACGTACTGATGGAACTTCTTGAAAGCAAAGTCCACGGCCAGACATTCTTTTTTGATTTGCGCATAATCATAGATTATCATAGAATTTACAGTGCAGAAGGAGGCCATTCAGCCCATCGAGTCTGCGCCGGCTCTTGGAAAGAGCACCCTACCCAAGGTCAACACCTCCACCCCATCCCCATAACCCAGTAACCCCACCCAACACTAAGGGCAATTTTGGACACTAAGGGCAATTTATCATGGCCAATCCACCTAACCTGCACATCTTTGGACTGTGGGAGGAAACCGGAGCACCCGGAGGAAACCCACGCAGACACTGGGAGGATGTGCAGACTCCGCACAGACAGTGACCCAAGCCGGAATCGAACCTGGGTCCCTGAAGCTGTAAAGCAATTGTGCTATCCACAATGCTACCGTGCTGCCCAGAATTACGCTCAACTGTGGCTAGTGTCCTGGAGGCAAATGTAACCGCCCGCTCCCTACCGCCGTCCATCCGATGTGACAAAACGCTGGCAATGCCGTAAGGTGAGGCATCACACTTGACCAGGAGGGCTTTGGCGGGATAGTCGTGGGCCAGCAGACCGGATGAAGTCAGCCGTCGCTTCACGTTAGCAAAAGCTCCTTTCTGCGCCGCTCTCCATGGCCACTCCTGATTTGTTTTAAGCAGAGTGTGCAGGGGGGACTCGGATGGTTGCGAGTCCCAGGGTGAAGATGCCGTTGTAGTTCACTAGTCCCAGAAACAAACACAGTTGTGTTTTCCTGTGCGGAGGCTCGTTTGATGGCACGTATCTTTTCCTCCACTGGGTTGATCCTCCCGGTCTACTCGATACCCCAGATAGATTACATCTTTGATGTGAAAAACGCCCCTCAGAATACTTTCCATAACTCGCTGGAAAATCGCGCAATCCGATGATACCCTGAAAGGCAGCCTCGTGTACTCGTACAACCCCCTGTGGGTATTTATCGTCACGTACTGCAGGGACTCAGGGTCCAACTCCAATTGGAGGTCTGCATGGCTCTGATCGAGCTTTGTAAATGAGTAACCTCCAGCCAGTTTTGCTGATAAGTCCTCAATCCGCGGCATCGGGACCGATCCAAGCTGGAGGCCCTGTTCATCATCAGTTTGCTATCGCCACTAAGATGATGGTGTCTGCTTTGCTATCTCCTCCGACTGTTTGCGGTCGATATTACATTCCCAGCCGTGTGCGTCCCCCTTTCTTTGTTCATGTTTAATGAGTGATTTTCCCTGTTGTCAGCGGTCCATGTGACCCAGTTCCTCCACGTTTGCTAAAAACAGAGTTACTATATTTTGAGCCCGGGTTCCACTTTGACAAAAACTGGGATCGTAAAGGAAGCAAGGTAGGGAATAGCAGAGGCTTGGATCATTTTGCAGTCAGCTCTGGCTCCAAGTTCAGTGCTAATGGAGGACGGCTACTTTTGCCCTGGTTTTTAACAGGGGAGGAACAGGTAAAACCGGTAAATACAGGCCAGTCAACATACCTCAGTGGTGGAGACATCATTGAAAAAGATTTTGAGGGCGAGTATAAATCATCCCTTAAATGTCACAGGATAATCACGGGCAGTCAGCATTGAACTATGAAAGAAAGGTCGTGTCTGACTAACTTGGTTGGATTTCCGAAAGAGGTACAGGCGAGTCGATGAGGTCAGCACGTTTGGCGTGGTCTGCTTGGATATGAAGCAAAGTTTCTGAGCGGGCCTCACATGACCGACTGGTCAGAAATGTAAACGTCAAGAGAGAGTGGTAAGGTGGATGCAAAACTGGCTCAGTGGCGGCGATGAAAGGGTAATGGGCGATGGGTGTTTTTGTGACTGGACGGCTGTTCAGCAGGGTCCCGCAGGGCTCAGTATTGGGGGCCCTTGCTTCTTTGTGGTACATGCCAATGATTAAGAGGTTTTACCCCGTTAGTTTTGGTTGATAATGAGGAAGAAACGATGGACCGGTCGGTGGGCGGGGTGGGTTTCAATTCAAAAACGTGTGAGGGAATTATTGTGGAGGCCAAAACAGGCAAGGGCGACATACAATAAATGGTCAGAAACTGAGGTTTAGAGATAGAGTGGGTCCTTGTTGTGCGCGTCCACTGAGGATTACAAGGTCAGGTAAATAAGGTGGGTGGAAAGTGTTGATGATCTACTCTCCCTTGTTAGCCAAGGCACAGTCAGGGAGGGAGATTGTGCTGTAACACAATAAAACTGAAGCTACAGTACAAATAGAGTTCTTTCCAGTCATCACGTTACAAGATATGTTCAGTCTAAGAGCAGGTAGAGAGGAGAGTTATGAGCACGATTCCAGGACTGCAGTATTTTAGCTCTGTGGGAAGATTGATGGGTTGAGTTTGGTTTTGTTGGAACAGAAGAGGCTGAAGGGAGATTGAACTGAGGAGAAGAGGGGCCTAAATGGAATAAGCGGGAAGAAACTATTTCCATCAGCAGAAAGACCAATAACCAGGGGACATGGATTTAAAGTAATTTATAAAAGGCTGAGAAGGGAATTCTGGAGCAATTGTTTTCCCCCAGAGGGTGATGGGGGGGGGGATGGAACTCAAGGCCAGAGAGGGTGGTAAAGGCGAAAACCCTCACTGGATAAAAAATACTTCGGTGTGCACTTGCGGTTAGATGGATTGGCCGTGCTAAACTGACCTTAGTGTCCAAACAAAAATGGTTGGACTGTGTTACGGGGATATGGTGGGGGTATGGGCTTAAGTAAGGTGCTCTTTCTAAGGGCCGGTACAGACCCGATGGGCCGAATGGCCTCCTTCTGCACTGTAAAATTCTATGATGATACGAATCGTGGAACTGGTGAATAACGTATCCAAGAGCTTGAATATATCTGCAACATTGGCTGGTAAACAACAAAGTAAATTTCAGGTTTTATGTTTAAAAAATTCACGCTTCCCTCCACTGTCAGACAGGTGAACAGGTCCTATGTCTGAACTCCAGTAATTTCTATTGGTGCAACGGTTTACTGTCACAATAAATCACAGCATTGCACAACAGGGAACACTAATTGTAACAATATTTATATTTTGCAGGGGAAGGTCACTAAATAATGCAGGCTGCAGTCAAAAATAATTGCAGTTATGCAATGCCTCTCACAACCTCAGATATCCCAAAGCATTTTGAAGCCAAAAGTATTGTTAACGCTGTGATGTCGGAAATGTGGCCGCCAAATCTTTACACAGCAAGATCCCACGAACAACACTATCTCTTTACTGATGTTGGATTGGGAATCAATATTGGTTCAGGCAGCAGGGAGAACCCTGGTGCTCTTCATTAAAATGGCGCTGTGTGATCCATTCCGACCACCTGAGAGAACAGGGGGCCACGCCCTTGGTTTAGTATCTCCGTCCAAAAGAGCGTATCACCCCCCAGCATACACTTCGCTTTGCACTGAACTCACAGAGCTGCACCTGAGCTCACCGCCTTCCCACCCTGAAGGAAATGACTGCCACTCACTGAGCCAGCGCTAACACCCGAGGTGGAGGCAGGTAGGTGCAGACTGACTGCCAGGCAGATATAGTCCACATGGTCCACGCCCTCCTGAGTTATGGTGGAGCTGGGGCATTTGGAAGCAGAAGGTCATGTGATGGAACCTGACATCCAGACCAGTGTTGGCAACCCTGGTTGCGGTGAAAAGATTTAAGCAATCTGTTGCAAAGTGGAACTAATAATCTGCTATCACGTGTCGACAAATCTTGTCCTCTCGCTCTATTCTCTTGTGAAGAAGCATCTGGGCAAATGTTGCTTCAGGAAGTGGCAGCTGAAGCAAGTGTGTAAATGGTTTTTGCGATACATTTTGTCAAAGTGTGCCTTGCCTGGAGCAGTCCAGCCACAACTGAAAAGGCGACTTCATGCAAAAAGCAGAAGTCTGATGGTGTAGACCAAGGAGTACCGCATCAGCCAAACAGTTACTCCTTTCCCCACCATCCCTCTGTATCGGATGTGCGCAGGTTGAAGGCATGGGCAGTGTGTATGAATTGGGCGCTTGTCACTGCATTTCCACTCGGGGCCTGACAAGCTCCCATTCATTCATGGGATAATTGAACACAGCAAGGGTGTTTTATTGGGTTTTCAACAATGGAATGCGGGGGGGGGGGGGGGGGGGGGGGGGGGTGCGGTTGTGAAGGAAAGGCGTCCTGATAAGCGCAGTAGGGGTTGACATCAGCCAACTCGTACTACAAAAAAGCAAAGGAATGATTTTAAAGAAGGGCCGGACAGAAGGTTTGCTTTACATGACAAGTAACAAAGACAAAAATGTGCATCTCCCAGGGGTTGCTGGGGAGGGGTTGGGTTCTTTTGTAATGCAGAATGTCTCTGTAGGTACTGCATCCCTGGAGAGTGTTTCACAGATTGTTAAAGCTTGGAAGAATTGACAATACAAGTGATTTGAGAGAGAAGGCTCTCTGACTTGTTCAAAGTCTCTACTTACACTCGATCCTTTCCAATCATCTGAGACCTGTGCAGGACTGCGGGGGGCTTATTTTTCTTTTATCCCCTGTGTTAATTCTCAGGATGTGGTTATCACTGGTAAGGCCGGCATTTCTCCCCCATCCTTATTTGTCCTGGAGAAGGTGGTGGTGGCGAACGTCCTTCTCACGAGTGGCAAATCAAAAGTCCTGGTTTGTACTCCAAGGGCAGAGCTCTCCCTGCAGCGTGAAGTTAAACTGAGTGCCCTCTCAGATGGATCTAAAGGATCCCATAGCCACTATTTCGAAGCGCAGGGTGTTTCTACCTGGTACCCTAGCTGAGACTCATCCTTCGGTCAGCATCATTAAAAACAAACTCAAGATTATCGGGTCATTACCTCCTGCTGATCCTGGGCTTTTGCTGTGTGCAGGTTGGCTGCAGCATTGGGATACCCTGAGGTTATGAAAAGCACGTCCTTTTTCTCCTGACAAGCTAACCAAATACCGGGCTACCCCAATACAGATTCCCTGATCGAAATCTTCTGGAGTTGTGATCCAGATTTGACATGGAGTTCAAAGTGAAGCCACCACTTTACGCATGTGTAGGTGCTCAAACTGAACCACCGAAGGGTACCTGATGCACATCTCCAGGAGGGTGTGCATACATTGGTCCAATTGGTTCCTGTCGCACAAACTGCGCCCAATGATCGCCGATGAAAACGGTGCAATTTACAGCCCGCACGAGGCTGACAACCTGAACTCCTAATGGTCTCCTTTACGTGCAGTAAACTTCAGGCAGGCCAGCAGCACGGTTCAATTCCCGTACCAGCCTCCCCGAACAGGCGCCGGAATGTGGCGACGAGGAGCTTTTCACAGTAACTTCATTTGAAGCCTACTTGTGACAATACGCGATTTTCATTTTCATTTCATTTCATTTCTATAACTACCCAGAGTAAAAATATTCCAAGATGTTTCACCAGAGCGGTTATCAAACTGAATCTGACACCCAACCTGAGGGGGCATCAACGGCAGAGGCAACCAACAGCTTGTTCAAAGAGGCAGGTTTCAAGAAGCTTCCCGAAGGAGGGAGGGGGAGGTGGAGAGGTGGAGAGGGTGAAGGAGAGAAATCCACAGCTTGGGGGCCCAGGCAGCTGACGGCATGGTCGCCCCACGGCGAAGCAATTAAAATCAGAAAATGTGCAAGAGGCCAGGGCTGGAGGAGTCCAGAGAATCTCGAAGGGTTGTTGGGCGAGAGGAGAATGCAGAGAAAGAGAGGTCGGAGGGATTTGGAAACAAGAATGAGAATTTAAAAATTGAAGCGTCGAGGGACCCGGGGGCCAGTGTAGGTCAGCGAACACGAGGGTTTGATGGCTGATCGGTTGTGGGCGACAGCTATTTCATAGTCATGGCGTTCCCTGTACGCAATTTCAAGCATTGCCGGAACCAACCCCAGACCGAAAGCGAGAATAATTCGGCAGGCCAGGCCGGATGGATTCCCGTCTAATATCTCCCCGAGTCATGCTAAGAATACTGATTCAGACTCATCAGAGCAGATCTCGGGCAGTCCTGGTCCCAAATCACAATGCAACTCTGTTTGGGCGGCGATGTGGAACCCGCCCCAAAGCAGCCCTGCTTCCAAACCACAGCTGATCCAATTGTACGGCACACAGCAGCACATGCGCAGCAGTTAGTACTGGTTCCTCCGTCCACTGGGGCAAATTGTTAAATATAACTCCTAGAACTAGCCTTGGGATCAATCTTCACTTCTAATCTTTCATTGGCATCTATCCCACACACATCTCTCCTGGTGTGTCTCTGGCTCCAGGGCCAAGCACTCGTCTGAATGTCGAGTCTTTTTTTTCAAATGTTCTTGCAACTTTGGGGAGACTGAAAGAATGCATTGTCCACGTGGACAGGAATATAGTTCGGTTTCACAGTCAGCTGGCTGCCCACTGTTTCTGCCACTGCATTCAGTCTGGAGTTTTGCATAGATTAAAAGAGAAATAAAAGTTCCTCTCGGGAGCTCTAAATTTTTCAGTACCTCGAGCCAATCCGCAAATCTCATTCTTGATTCTCAACTGCCTCCTGCCTCTCGGCTTTTGTCTGACAGACGCAGTCGCCACCACACAGAATGAGCAGATTGTGAAGCAGTGGATGCATAGACCTGCTCATGCAGGTTACGTCTGGAAGATGGTGTAAAAATGAAGTCGAGAGATTATTGGCTGGCCAGACTGTTTAATGGGGGTAAAGACAGGATATGTCCAAAGGAGCCAGCGTTGACAAGAGCCCGTGAATCTGAGGCTAACAGCACCACCAGTTGTAATTTTCCCAGTTGCCTTGCATTTCATTCTTTTTTTTAAACTTAGTGTACCCAATTCATTTTTTCCAATTAAGGGGCAATTTAGCGCGGCCAATCCACCTATCCTGCACATCTTTGGGTTGTGGGGGCGAAACCCACGCAAACACGGGGAGAATGTGCAAACTCCACACGGACAGTGACCCAGAGCCGGGATCGAACCTGGGACCTCGGCGCCGTGAGGCAGCAGTGCTAACCCACTGCGCCATCGTGCTGCCACATTTCGTTTGAAACCATATCACAGGATCACACGGCACACAAGGCCTGTCATTTGACCCATTATGTCCGTGCACCAGTTCTTTGAAGGAGTTATGCAATTTATCCCACAACCTCTTCTCTTTCCCCCTGGGTCCTGCGGAGGTTTCCCTCTCCGAAATTCATCTGATTCCTCTTTGCAAGTTATTATTGAATCCGCTTCCTCCGCCCTTACAGTCAGCACCTTCCAGCTCGTCAGAACCCACTGCGTAAAAAACGTTCTCTGCATTTCCCCTCTGGTTCTTATTCCCAAATATCTTGAATCTGTGTCCCCTGATTACTGCCATTAGAAGCAGTTTCTCCCCATTTACCCCATCTAAAATCCCTCCGAATTTAGAAATCTTCTTTCCAGAACGATGTTGGTCACTATGCGTTTATTGATGGTGCTTCTCAATACACAATTAATATCACTTGTTCATAGACTCATAGAATTGACAGTGCAGAAGGAGGCCATTCGGCCCATCGAGTCTGCACCAGCCCTTGAAAAGATCACCCTACCTAAGCCCAAACCTCCACCCCATCCCCGTAATCCAGGAACCGCACCTGCCCTTTTTGGACACTAAGGGGCAATTTAGCATGGCCAATCCACCTAACCTGCACATCTTTGGACTGTGGGAGGAAACTGGAGCACCCGGAGGAAACTCACGCAGACGCGGGGAGAACGTGCAGACTCCGCACAGACAGTGACCCAAGCCGGGAATCGAACCTGGGACCCTGGAGCTGTGAAGCAACTGTGCTAACCACTGTGTTACCTTGCCCCCCCCTTTTAATTTTAATATTAAAGTGGAGAAGGAAGGCAAGCGACCATGGAGGGGACAGGGCAATGGGCATGAGATCACACTTCAACAAGCTGCAGACATCTGCGAGGTAGTCAACCCACTTATTGTGGTTTCAACACCACATTTGTAAATGTCAAATGGTCAGTGATATTCATCCGATAAAGGCATCGTCATTCCATTAGTCACGCTCGTACTGCTGAGTGGCAAAATCCCACTGCGGGGCTTGAGGTGCCACTGCCAAGATGCCCAGGTAGCATCAGGGGTGCTCAGGTGGCATCAGGAGTGCCAGGATACCACCCTGCCAAAGCCCAGCCACCCAGGGCACTCTATACCCTGGGAAACACCCCCCCCTCCCCGCCCCCAAGCACTGATATGTCTGACCCCCTTTGTGGAGACCAGTACTAACTGGCACTCACTCGGGGTCTCCAAGGTGTGGAGGTAACTCCGGCGAGTGCATGTCAAAGTGCTGCAGTTTACGCAGATTAGTCAGATCTAGATCTCCCACATCATGGGCAGGATCCAGATCACGATGCCTTGTGAGTTCCCATTCGATCCCGCGAGACGTGGCAACTAGCCGGGTAAATCCCGTGTGATTTACCAGCCGCGTCGTGGCCCGGTTCGGGCGCAGCCACTAGATTTGGTCCAGGGATAGTTCTCGTGACAGCAGGTATTTATTAAAATGCTAATCTCTTTAACCCATAGATTTTTGATGCACCATTTTCCCAATTTCAGCCTTAAGTTCCAAATTCAGCATCTCTCGAATTCTGACCAAGCCTCGTGGCTAGCTCCTGCGGCAGATTAAATCATTATCGTGCAAATTGCTGAGAATACATCTCTTCCACACTGCTGCGAGCTTCAGAATATTCCTGCTCCAAACAAACAGATCCCTAATTCAGGCACTGATTTCCAATTGAGACCAATCCTTCTATTGACCAAGTCGATGAAATATCCCAATGGACTTAATACCTTCCTGTTCATCCCATTTGTTACAAGTGGACTGTTGGTGGTCATTGCACAGGGAGAGGGAAATAAAAGTAGGGAGGTTTGCTGCTGGTGTAGGGGGCTCTGGTGAGATATAGCTGGAGCACTATGCACAGCATGGGTCTCCTTATTTGAAAAAATATAAACGTATCAGAAGTAGTTCAGAGAAGCTCCACTCAACTCATTTCTGGGATGAAAGGCTTAGCTGGTGAAGGTGGCTTGGTACTATACCTGTTAGGGTGTAGAAGAATGAGGTGGTCTTACTGGGGGGAAAAAGAGCCTGCTGGGCCTTGATGGGGCTTTGATAAACAAGGGATTAAATAAATAAATAACCTTTATTGTCACAAGTAGGCTTACATGAACACTGCAATGAAGTTACTGTGAAAAGCCCCGATTCGACACACTCCGGCGCCTGTCCTGGTACACAGAGGGAGAATCCAGCTGGTACAGGAATTGAACCCACGCTGCTGGCCTTGTTGTGCATCACAAACCAGCTGTCTAGCCCACTGAGCTAAACCAGCCCCGCATAAATAATAATAGCTTATTGTCACAAGTAGGTTTCAATGAAGTTACTGTGAAAAGCCCCTAGTCGCCACATTCCGGCACCTGTTCGGGGAGTCCGGTACCGGAATTGAACTCGCGCTGCTGGCCTTGTTCTGCATTGCAAGCCAGCTGTCTTAGCCCACTGTGCTAAACCAGCCCCTAGCTGGTTGGACAGGAAAGTGGAGTTGAGCACACATTCAAATCTGATCAAATGGTGAGCAGGTTTGAAGGGATGAATGGCCTACTCCTAAGTCACATGTTCCTGTGTAAAACACAAAGGACCAAATCTCTTCCCATTCACTCCAAATGCACACAAACGCAATGGACCAAACTCCTGCACATTCCGTTCCACTGCACAAAATCCTAAAATCATTCCCATGCAAAATCCCAGTGGATCAAATCCATTCCCATTCACTTTCAGCGCACTAAATTCCATTGGGTTGAAGCCCATCCCATTCACTCACAAAATCCGAACAGAACAAACCCTTCCCCACTGCCCGAAACTGAACAAATCCCTTGTTGCAGCCCCTTCCCACTCACTCCAGCCATGCAGGATTTCAGTGAATGAAATCCAAAGCGACCGACTGCCAGATTGTCTGCTCAAATCAATCATGAAATTCTGGCCCAAGTCTCGGCCAAGCCTCACCTTCAGGGAGCAATACGTTTTAGAAGTAACCGGCTTTGTGTGACAACTCTCTCTGTCCAGTATTCGCTGCAGTTTGCGATTAAATCACAAAATGGCTTGTTAAATGGTCAACCAGGACAAATGTTTGCAAATTGGCTACTTTTATTTTTATTGGCTTGGATGCACATTGGTCATTATTTTGTCGTTGATGTGTCAATGTCCTGGCATACCCTGATCAAACAGCGCTGTGGGAGCCCCTTCAACACATGGGATTGTGGTCACCATCTGCAGGGCAGTTCCAGGGATAGGTAACCAGCCAGCAATGCCGAGATATCTTGAGAATGATCATTTCTGGACGTTTTAATTCAATCTGTGTCAACCCCATTGCCATGTTTACCCGGGGTAGAATGGGATATAATGGGAAAAAGAAACAAAATAAAAGTGTTTGTACAACGGGACTGACATTTCCTCCATGTTATATCGAGTAAGCGACACAAACTGCTTCAGAGATTTCATCCGCAGAGGGCAGGTGATGGTACCTATCGGAAATGTGAGCCTTTAGCTCCCAGTTGCTGACTAGTTTACGCTGTACTCGCTCACGCCACCTGTTTTTGTTTTTAAATTTGTGTCCCTGGCAAAGTTGGGCGGCACGGTAGCACAGTGGTTAGCACAGTTGCTTCACAGCTCCAGCGTCCCAGGTTCGATTCCCGGCTTGGGTCACTGTCTGTGCGGAGTCTGCACATCCTCCCCGTGTGAGCGTGGGTTTCCTCCGGGTGCTCCGGTTTCCTCCCACAGTCCAAAGACGTGCAGGTTAGATGGATTGGCCATGATAAATTGCCCTTAGTGTACAAAAAAAGGTTAGGTGGGGTTACTGGGTTACGGGGATGGGGTGGGTGGAGACGTGGGCTTAAGCAGGGTGCTCATTCCAAAGGCCAGTGCAGACTCGATGGACCAAATGGCCTCTTTCTGCCCTGTAAATTCTCTGATTCTTTGATTCTATGAAAGTCACTGTAACAAACTGAGTCAAAATACCTTTTCTCTGATCAAGCGGTTTCATTCATTTAAGGCCAGAGATGTTTCTCTTTATTCTTTAACGAGATGTGGGTGCCGAGGCCAGTGCACCACGTACGGTCCATCCCCAGTTGCCCTTGAGGAGGTGGTGGGCAGCCGTCTTCTTGAACCGCTGCAGCCCGTGTGGTGTAGGTACACCCAATTTTCACCAGCATTCAGAAACAAGAGGTCAGCCTTGTTGTTGAGCCAACTGACCTGTTTCTGCACCGTCAGCCTCTGTAATTGATGGAAGAGGCTGTCGCGCTTTGTGACAATCTCAAAAAAAAGGTTCAGAGAGAGCGAGTTGGAGAGAGTGGGGGGGGGGGGGGGGGGGGGGTGGAGCGAACGTCTTCACAGCTTCTTAACTGTCCCACAGTGAAAAGGATGATTGTTCAGTCCTTACACAGTCAGCTTTCCCCAGTACTTGACAACCAAAAACTGGAACAATGGGAGGTTTGTCCCCAACTGAGTGACTCATGTCAAGAAATAGTTTGTTTCAAAAACACTTTTCATTGTGTCCAACAAAAAAAAAAAGCTCCCTCCCCATTAGTGCAGCGATGAAAAATAAACCGAGCGATCATCCGCCACCTCACCACCACCTCCTCCCCCGCCCACAGCTGCCTGTGGATTTGGAGGCAGGAGGGTTCCAGTAGGTAGCCTGCCCACCAACCTGCCTGCCTCTGCCCTCCCCACAATTAATTTGGGGTCGGGCGGCACAGCCACATAGGAGACATTTGGGCGCCCATGAGTGGGAAATTATTTCCCACTTAAAGGCCTCGTCTCATCATTGCCTAGATTTAATGGATGGCGGGGGAAGCGGCCAGGCTGGCAGGTTTCCCTGTGCGGGCAGGTGGCAGGCAAACAGGGTGGGGGTGAGGGGGAACTCCACCTTGACGGGACACTGCTGCCATATCGAAGGACCCAACCAAGGTTTTACCCTCACAGGCTACCCTTCCCTACCGCCCCCCCAGGTTGGCATGACTGCCAATGCTGTAAACGTGGGTTTCTGACCTTCTCGCGCTGCCCATCGTAACAGCTCACTCAGAGACTAACTAGCAACAAGATCCATAGAGTGTCAGCAAAGCTGTGAAAGCAGTTATGGGGCCTATTAATAATAATCTTTATTATTGTCACAAGTAGGCTTACATTAACACTGCAGTGATGTTACTGTGGAAATCCCCTAATCCACACTCCGGCGCCTGTTCGGGTACAAAGAGGGAAAATTCAGAATGTCCAATTCGTCTAACAAGCACATCTTTCGGGACTTGTGGGAGAAAAACGGAGCACCTGGAGGAAACCCACGCAGACACGGGGAGAAGGTGCAGACACCGCGCAGACAGTGACCCAAGCCGGGATTCGAACCCGGGACCCTGGCGCTGTTCCAGCGTATGGGAGCAGGTTCAGAACGATCCAAGAAGTGAAGAGCATCAAGTTTCTAAAAGCAAAACTTTATGTTTTCAATTCATAAATCGCAAGTGGAATCTTTCTTTGCCCAGAAGCAACCAATAAACATTATCGCAACCTCATTTTTCTTTGCAATGACCGCTGCTGGGTAGAAGTGAATTCCAACGAAAACATCTCAGCTGCTGAGAGGCATATAAGACATGTAGAGGGAGGCAGGCTCATTCTAACTCAGGCTGTCAGCGTGGAGCTAGAGGACACGTGTTTAAAATTAACCAGCTTCCAGTGAGATGGGAGATTGAGGGAAATGTTTTCCGCATAAAGCAATCCTTCCGGAATACGACCATTAACGCCCTCGCATAAGCCAAGAGATTTTGAAAATGATAGAGAAAGACAGACTTTGCGCTTTACAATCAATGGAATATTCTGTTGCAATGCTGCAATTTGCACACAGCAGGCTCCCACCAGCAGCAATGTGATAATGGCATGATAATGTCCTCCTGTGATGGGGCAGACAAATTGAGGGACGAGCCAAAGACCGTGGGCAGTAATTCCTGATCCTGTGCCAAGAGGGACTGGAAATTCTGGGCCAATGTGCTTTTTAAAAAAATTGATATCGGCCTACGGATATTGGCCCAGCAACGCAGGGAGAACTCTCCTGCTCTTTTACAAAGTAGCGCGCGCCATCTCTAATGTCACTGGTGGGCAGTCAGGCCCTGAGGTTCAACCTCTCGTTGGCAAGAAGGCACCGCCCAACAATGCTGCACCGCCTGCGCTGGGAGTATCCGCCTGGATTTTGTACTCCAGTCCCAAGAGTGGAACTTGAGTCCAGAATCTCGTGGCTTCAGAGGCGAGAGTGCGACCATCTGGCCAGCTGCAGCTTATTAACCATGTTGGGAATCGATAGATCAGCTCTCGGAGGACGGGCCTCATCTATATGGCAAAGCAATTTGATGCCAGCATTGCATCAGTTCTTCAGTCCTCTCAATAACGTGCACGATAACGTGCGTTCTGAAGGATGACTGTCAGCGAGTTAAGTCCCAGAAGGTTGGATTTGGATTATGAAGGAGGGTGTGACTCAAAGGGACAAGTTAAGAGTGCCGTCATTTCAATGACTCATTAATGATATGCCAAGACCCGAAATATCAAGGCCCTTAACTTCCTAGCTCCAGCCTCAGATTACCGATGACCGCAGATATTCACTGGGCAATCCCTCTCGGAGATACCCAGGTAAGGATTAATCCGGTAATTGTCCAAAAACGCTAACTTCCCCTGGACAATTACGCTGAGCTGGACTGAGTTTTTTTTAAAGCTTTTTTTAATAGATTTAGAGTGCCCAATTACTTTTTTTTCCCAATTAAGGGGCAATTTAGCGTGGCCAATCCACCTAACCTGCACATCTTTGGGTTGGGGGGGTGAAACCCACGCAGACCTGGGGAGAATGTGCAAACTCCACACGGACAGTAACCCGGGGATGGGTTCGAACCCAGGTCCTCAGCGCCGCAGGCATCAGTGCTAACCACTGCGCCACCTTCCCCCCGGGCTGAACGAGTTAGAATAAATAAACATTTCAGAATAACTATTTTAAACACCCAGACAGAGCCTGAACGAGACACCCCATTCTCCGCACCCCCCACAAACCAATTAATTAACCCCCAGGGTACACCTAACTGACCCCCCAACTAATGGGATTCACCCCATCTCCCGAGCCCCAGCCTCATGGGACTCCTCTTACTACACCCTCTCCAAGCAGCTGGCTCGATACTAAATGCACCCCTGACTTGAGCCCCCCCCCCGGCACAACTCACCCCCCTCCCGCCCCCAATCCTACCGCTCTTCCCAAAACCACCAGATCCTATCCCCTTACCTGGACAAGTACCTTTTCTCTGGTTTTACTGAGCCCTTTATAACCACCTGCTCCCCAACAGCCAGTGGCCAGTGCAATAGGAAAAAGGGGCCTGGCCTCCCTGAGCTCACCAGCATTACGTTGCGCTGTGACCTTCAGGAATATTTCACTGCTGGCATTAAGCCAGTGGAAGATAGAACCACAGGCCACTCTGCCCATCAGTTCTGCACCAACCCTCTGAAGGAGCACCCTGTGCAAGCCCAGTCCCCCAGCCCAGTCCCCCAGCCTATCCCCGTAACCCCACCTAGCCTGCACATCCCTGGACACTACGGGGCAATTTGACCATGGCCAATCCACCTAACCTGCACATCTTTGGACTGTGGGAGGAACCCGGAGCACCCGGAGGAAACCCACGCAGTCACGGGGAGAACGTGCAGAGTCCGCACAGACAGCGACCCAAGCCGGGAATCGAACCTGGGACCCTGGCGCCGTGAGGTAGCAGTGCTAACCACTGTGCGGCCATGCTACAGGTGTGAACAAAGTTTTCCACCATGGGTAAGTATGTTTTAAACCCCTAATTCCAGCAGGACAGGACTTTATACCGCTGGGTGGGAGTTAAAGCCCTATGTGTCTCTTTCCACTGACACAGATCTGTTGAGTATTTCCACCATTTTAGTTTTTAATTACATTAAACCAAGGTCCTGTCAGCCATTTTAGTTGTATGTAAAAGTTTCCCTGTTCAAGCGTCCTGTCTGGGCTAACATTTATCCTTCAACCAACAGTGTCAACTCAGTTAAATTGGTCATTTACTGTATGGTTGCTTGTGCGACCTTATTATTCACAGATTGGCTGCAGTATTTCCTGTCTGCAATGGGTGCCCTGAAGTGTTGGAAAGCACTGCAGAAGAGTTCGTTCTGTATTTGTGATGACTTTTGGCCATTTTTATAATGTAATCTGCCACATGAGGGAGAGAGAGTCATTGATCACTGTCCACCATTTCTTTGGCTGAAAGTGTAACAGTGCCAGTGTCTGATGGCGCGAACATGACGTCTGAACCACTGGGTGTTGAGTTGAAATTAAAAATACTCGACCATGATCAAGGTCGAAAACAGCAAGGGGTCTTTGCGAGCGTGAAATGTCTCACTGGCAGAAATCTCAATGATGCCAAACTAGGTCAAATTGACTTCGGTTCCGATGCTAAGTCAAGTCAATCATCTGGGGAGGTGATGATGTAGTGGTTCTGCCACTGGGTTGGTAATCCAGAGGCCCAGGCTAATGTTCTCGGGCCACGGATTCAAATCCCACCAGGGCAGCTGATGGAATTCAAATTGAATTCATGGAAGAACCTGGGATTGAAAGCTGGTCTCAGTAATTATAACCATGAAGTGATGGTCGTATAAACCCATCTGGTTAATTAACACCATTAAGGGAAGGAAATTGCTGCACTTACCCGCTCTGGCCTACATGTAACACCAGACAAGGGGGGCACACTGAAGAGAGAAGGCAAACAGACAGGTATTGTGGTACACATTGGTACCAACGATATAGGCAGGTTCAGGGTTGAGGTCCTGAAAGCAGAATTTAGGGAGCGAGGAAGCAGATTAAAAAACAGGGCCCAGAAGGTGGTACAAAGAACAAAGAAAATTATAGCACAGGAACAGGCCCTTCGGCCCCCTAAGCCTGCACCGACCATGCTGCCCGTCTGAACTAAAAACCCCTACCCTTCCGGGACCATATCCCTCTATTCCCACCCTATTCATGTATTTGTCGAGTCGCCCCTTAAAAAGTCTCCATCGTATCTGCTTCCACCATCTCCCCCAACAGCGAGTTCCAGGCTCCCACTAACCTCTGGATTACTTCCGATGCCACGTGCCAGTGAGTATAGAAATAGGAGGATGGCCCAGATGAATTTGTGGCTGGAGAGATGGTGCAAGAGGGAGGGCTTTAGAGTTCTGGGACATTGGGGCCGCTTTTGAGGATGGTGGGACCTGTACAAGGCGGACTGTTTGCACCTGAACCGAAATGGGACTAGTGTCCTTGCAGGGTGGTTCAGTAGTGCTGTTAGCAGGGGGCTGGGAAAGTTCAGCAAGGACAGAGGCACAGCCAAAATTAGAATAGGCATCAAGTGAGTCAGGAAAGCATAGAATGTCTAGACCAGTTAAGTCACAAGGGAGTTTGGCGAGATTGGATGATATTTATTTTAAATCAGGAGTCTGACGAACAAGGCAGATAAATTGAGGGCACAAATTAGAACATGGGCGTATGATGTCATTGTTGTCACTGAGACATGGTTGAGAGAGGGGCAGGTTTGGCAGCTCACTATTCCAGGTTACAGGATCTTCAGGCGAGATAGGGTAGCAGGTAAAAGAGGAGGGGGTGTCGCAATTTTGATCAGGGAATCAATTACAGCAGTAAGGAGAGAGGGCATTTTAGAAGGCTCTTCAACTGGGGCCGTATGGGTCAAACTTAAAACCAAAAAGGAGCAATCAGATTGCTGTGAGTGTTCTGCAGGCCCCCTAACAGACAAAGGGAACTAGAAGAGCAGATATGTAGACAAATTTCAGAGAAGTGAAAAAGTAATATAAGAATAATCTTTACTGTCACAAGTAGGCTTACATTAACACTGCAATGAAGTTACTGTGAAAAGCCCCTAGTCCCACACTCCGGCACCTGTTCGGGTACACAGAGTGAGAATTCAGAATGTTCAAATTGCCTAACAAGCACGTCTTTCGGGACTTGTGGGAGGAAACCGGAGCACCCGGAGGAAACCCACGCAGACACGGGGAGAACGTGCAGACTCCCCACAGACAGTGACCCAAGCCGAGAATCGAACCTGGGACCCCGTCGCTGTGAAGCAACAGTGCTAACCACTGTGCTACCATGCTGGTAGTGGTAATGGGAGATTTCAACTTTCTCAATATTAATTGGGCTAACCATAGTGTAAAAGGTTCAGAAGGAGAGAAATTCATAAAATGCATCCAGGAGAACCTTTTAAGCCAGTACATAGAAGGCCCGACAGAGAGGGGGTTGTCCTGGACTTAATTTTGAAAATAATAATAATTGGTTATTGTCACAAGTAGGCTTCAATGAAGTTACTTGAAAAACTCCTCGTCGCCACATTCCGCCGCCTGTTCGGGGAGGCCGGTACGGGAATTGAACCCGCGCTGCTGGCCTTGTTCTGCATTACAAGCCAGCTGTTTAGCCCACTGTGCTAATTTTAAGTAACAAAGCTGGGCATGTGGTTGAAGTTGGGGTGCATTTTGCAGACAGCGATCACAACTCTGTTAGATTCAAGATTATTATGGAAAAGGACAAGGATGGGCCTGAGATCAATGTTCGAAATGACGGGACGAACCATTTTAATAAGATCAGAAACCATTGGAAGCAATTCTGAGAGACAGAATTAATCTGCATTTGGAGTGGCACAGATTAATCAGGAACAGTCAGCATGGTTTTGTTAAGGGGAGGTCATGTCTGACCAAATTGATTGAATTTTTCAAAGAGGTGACCAGGTGTATAGATGAGGGAAATGTTTTTGACGTAATCTACTTGGACTTCAGCAAGGCTTTTGATCAGGTTTAACATCGGAGACGGATAGCGAAGGTAAGAGTTCATGGGATCAAAGGAAATTTGGCAAATTGCATCCAGGTTTGGCTGAGTGGCAGGAAGCAGAGGGTGATGGTCGAGGGATGTTTTTCTGACTGGAAGCCTGTGTCCAGTGGGGTCCCGGAGGGATTAGTGTTGGGGCCCTTACTGTTTGTGGTGTATATAAATGTAGGAGGGGTTGATCAGTGAGCTTGCGGATGATACAAAAATTGGAGGGGGGGTTAAATAGTGAGGAGTAGAGCTTTCGATTACAGGAGGGTATAGACGGGCTGGTCAGACGGGCTGATCAGTGGCAAATGGAATTTAATCGGGATAAATGTGAGGTGATGCACTTGGGCAGGACAAACAAGGCGAGGGAATACATGATAAACGGCAGGACCCTGGGAAACCGAGGATCAGAGAGACCTTGGTGTGCATGGACACCCGTCCCTTAAGGTAGCAGAGCAGGTGGATACAGTGGTTAAGAAGGCATATGGTATACTTGCCTTCATTAGTTGAGGCATAGAGTTTAAGAGCAGAGAGGCTGTGCTGGAACTGTATAACATTTTAGTCAGGCACAGCGAGAGTATTGTGCAGTTCTGGAAGTGTGCAGAGGAGATTTACCAGCATGTTGCCTGGACTGCAAGGTTTTAGTTTTGAAAGAGAGATTGGATAGAGTTGTGTTGTTTTCCTTGGACAGACGAGACTGAGGGGGGGGGGGGGACATGATTGAAATGTATAAAATTATGAGGGGGCACAGATAGAGTAGACAGGAAGAAATGTTTCCCCTTGGTGGAGGGGTCAATGCCCAGGGGGCAGAGATTTAAGGTGAGGGGCAGGAGGTTTGAGAGGGGATGTGAGGGAAAACGAGGGTGGTGGGAGTCTAGAACTCGCTGCCTGAAAGGGTGGTGGAGGCAGGGACCCTCATAACATTCAAGAAGTATCGAGATGTGCATTTGCGATCCCAGGGCAGACAAGGCTAAGGGGCTCGTGCTGGAAAATAGGATTAGAATGGTTCGGTGGTTGTTGTGACCGGCGCAGATGCGAAGGGCTGAAGGGTCTTTCTATGCTGTATGACTCTAATGTGGTTGGCTCTCAACTGCCTTCTGAAATGGCCTAGCAAGCCAATCAGTTCAAGTGCAATTAGCAATGGCCAACAAAAGCTGGCCTTGTCAATGACACCCACATTCCATGGAAGATGAAATTAGCTCCCTTTTGCCGATTTGACTTAAACCCAGTCAGTTAATGTGAAAATTCAATATTTCCTCCCATTTGAACAATGCTGCTGCTTCCATTGGCAAGGGGGTTGGTAACCACAGGGCCCAGATTTATAACACCTGGAAAAAGAACCAGGGGGAAGTGAGAAAGATTTTTTTGATGCAAGTGAGTTGCTGATGTGCAGTCTGGATTCAACAAGACTGGCAAAAAGGGTTCTTGACCCAGTCCAACCCATCATTCCACTGCTGCCAGCCTTGAACACGCCAACCTGCCAATGAGCACTGACCTCGACAATAAAATGGAGACGAGGTTGCCTCTGCAGAATACAATCAAGCCGATCATTCCATCGAACAAATCTTGGCCGGAGGAAACGCGATGTGAAAAAATTATTTTGGGAAATTGTCAATAGTGCGCAGCCTTGTAAAAGAATATCAAGCTGAAACAAAAGTAGGCTCAAAAAAACAGCGATTACATCACGCCATAAATAATTCATGGTGTGGTCCCATGCCCCTTAAAAAACTCCTTTGCAGCTTTTCTGCTGTCCTGTGCAGTTTGTTAAAGGGTCATTTCACTCTTGACCCTCTGTGATACAAGTGCAGCTGAAAATAAACAACTCATTTTAAAGACGCCAATTCCTAACTCGGAGCAGGCGAAAGACAGGACTTGCTATGTCACTTAAAAGAAAAAGATTCTCTTTGTTTCATAACCTGTCATTTCTCATTTTCCCTCTCCTGCTCATACTCCCGAGTTGAATCTTCAATTTTTTATGCGCTTTGTTTGAGTCACCAAGAAGCTGAAGTAGAATATAAAGTGGTTTGGCTGCCAGAAAACCATGGAGCCAAATGGTACGGAGGGAGGGAGGCCGTTTGGCCCATTGAGTCCATGCTGGCTTCCCATTTAGAGCAATCCATTTAGTTCCATCCAATAATCTTTATTCGTGCCATATTAACACTGCAATGAAATTACTATGAAAATCCCTCGTCGCCACACTCTGGCGCCTGTTCGGGTACACAGAGGGAGAATTCAGAATGTCCAATTCACCTAACAAGCTCGTCTTTCAGGACTTGTGGGAGGAAACTGGAGCACCCGGAGGAAACCCACGCAGACACGGGGAGAACGTGCAGACTCTGCACAGACAGTGACCCAAGCCGTGAATCGAACCTGGGTCCCTGGCGCTGTGAAGCAACAATGCTAACCACTGTGCCGCCGTGCCACCATAAATCTTTACCACGAGCCAGGCCCCCCTCACCCACCAAGCCCCTCTAACCCCGTATCCCAGTAGATTTATTGCCCTCAAGTGTTCATCCAATTTCTATTGAAATCAGTGATCATCACCATCCACACCACCTTCACAAGCAGTCAGCCCCATCTGTAAAATATTAGGTTCAGTGACTCATATTCACCTTGTTGCTGATTTTCTCCTTGATTCAATTGCTCTGTTTTATTACCTTTGCTCTCGAGTTGCCAGGTATCTTTATGATACCGCCACGTGGTTCAAGTCCGAGTAATGATCAATAATCCAATACACCGCTTAGTAAGATTTAAATCAAAGCACATTTATTATACACAGTAATCGCTACTCATGCACAAATTCTACATCTAAGCTACTTCTACAGCTAACAGGCCAATACGTAACTTGGAACTGGCCCACCAGGTCAGGGAAACAAATGGCCTTTCGTTCGGGTTCTGAGTCTGCGGGATTCGAAGTTGGTACAGATTGGTAGCTAGGAGCGCCTATCTCGTAGCGGGCATTGAATTAAGACTTACAAGTTCGATGATCACTGGAGTCACTGCACCGGTCACGGTCAATGTTGGTTTGTTGTTGCTGGGTGACCCAGGCAGGAAGAAGAGCGTGAAGAGAGCGAAAAGGTGAAGAAGAGAGAAGTGAAGAAGAGAGCGATTTGAACTTGGGGCTCAATTCTTATAGTCCCCAGGGGCTTCTCGCCTTTCGGGCGGACCCTGTACCTGGTCCCAAGTGATTGGACTATGTCCCAATCGTTTGGTTCGATTTTCTCAATACTGGAGCGGTTCCCTGATCGATGGGCGTTCTTGAGGTGGTCGTTCACCTCCTTTGTTTTGGCTCCTGCTGGCGCCGAGGAGTCTGGCTTTGCTTTGTGTGTCAAAATGTTACTTATTGTTCCCGGGGATTGCTCATCAGTATGCAGATGGCTGTTGCTTTGTTATGCTGATGGCCGCTGGTATCGATGTTGTCTGGCTTTTGCAGAGGTAAATACACAGCAAACCAGCACCTGCTGGTTTCTGTCTATGTTGGCTGACTTTCCCATCAGCCTTTGCCGTTCGCCATTTTAAATCGGGAGTTGGCCAATTTAAGTGGCTACAACCTCCTCTAAAGGCTTCACTGATTTTATAAATTACAGCTTTACCTATTCTGTCAGTTGTTGCCATGTCTACATATTTATGCCTTGGAGCAAAATGGTAGTAAATATTGAGGGGCTGAATGGTCTCCTAATGTTCCGATGATAATATTATTATATAGTGGGAGGATTTGCAGCTGCTGAACAGTCTGAGAGGATTTTCTCATCATTCTTTGTGTATCTTTGTGCTTAGTCATGGAAACCAGACAGTGCAGAAGGAGGCCATTAGGCCCATCGAGTCTACACCATCCCTCTGAAAGGGCACCCTGCCTAGGCCCACTCTTCCGCCCCATCCCCACAACCCCGCCAAACCTTTTGGACATTAAGGGACAATTTAGCATGGGCAATCCACCTAATCTGCATATTTTTGGACGGTGGGATGAAACCGGAGCACCCGGAGGAAACCCACGCACACACGGGGAGGAAGGACAAACTCCACACGGACAGTCACCCGAGGTTGGAATTGAAGACGGTCTCCAGCGCTGTGATGCAGCAGTGCTAACCACTGTGCTGCCGTGCCACCCTGACAGTGTGGAATAGTGAGAAGGTTCACAGACTGATTGACAGCCTGACACATTGTGACGTGAATGACAAGACTGGAACCATCTTTACTAGAGGCGATGGTGAGGTTTAGCCTTTGGTTTGATTTGATTTGATTTATTATTGTCACATGTATTAGTGTACAGTGAAAAGTATTGTTTCTTGCATGTTGTACAAACAATGCATAACATACATAGGGAAGGAAGGAGAGACTGCAGAATATAATGTTACAGTTATAGCAAGGTGTAGAGAAAAGATCAACTTCATACGGGGTAGGTCCATTCAAAAGTCTGATGGCAGCAGGGAAGAAGCTGTTCTGCACCGGGCCTGCACCGGCCCTTGGAAAGAGCACCCTATACCCGTAACCCAGTAACCCCACCTAACCTTTTTGGACACTAAGGGTAATTTAACACGGCCAATCCACCTAACCTGCAGATCTTTGGATTGTGGGAGGAAACCAGAGCACCCGGAGGAAACCCACGCTGTCGTGGGGAGAAAGTGCAAACTCCACACAGACAGTCGAGTGAGGCCGGAATTGAACCTGGACCCTGGAGTTGTGAGGCAGCAGTGCTAACTGCAGTGCCACCGTGCCGCCACCCAATTGGATGTCCCTCCTCACCCAATCCAACACTGTGCACTTAGAAAGTATTTAAATTGGGCATAAAGTGCTTCAGGTCCTCAGGTCAGGAAAGATGCTACAGAAATGCATATTCTTTGGGCGGGATTCTCCGATCCCCCCCGCCGGATCGGAGAATCGTCGGGGGGAGGGGGGGGGGGGGCGCGGAGTGAATCCCGCCCCGTCACTCCGATGCTGGCTGCCGAATTCTCCGGCACCGGTTTTCGGGCGGGGGCGGGGGTTCGCGCCGCGCCGGTCGGGGTCCGTTGGCAGCGGCTCCCCGGCAATTCTCCGGGCCCCGATGGGCCGAGCGGCCACCCGTTTTCGGCCAGTCCTGCCGACGTGAAATTGACATGGTCCATCGTGGGGGGGCCCACGGTGGCCTGGCCCGCGATCGGGGGCCCAGCGATCTGCGGGCGGGCCTGTGCCGCGGGGGGCACTCTTTCCCTCCGTGCCGGCCTCTGTAAGGCTCCGCCATGGCCGGTGCGGAGAAGAAACCCCCTGCGCATGCTCAGGAAACACGCCGGCGGTTCTGCGCATGCGCCGTCTCGCGCCGGCCCACGACAGCCCTTCGCCGCCGGTTGGCACGCCGCCAACCCCTCCAGTGCCGGCCTAGCCCCTGGAAATGCGGAGGATTCCGCAACTTCCGAACGGCCCGACGCCGGAGTGGTTCGCGCCGCTCTTGCCGCCGGTACGGGCAGCCCAGCCAATTGCGGGAGAATCCCGCCCTATGTCTTTACTCTCACACCTGCTTTAATATTGGAACCGTCAGACATTTTCCACATTAGGATCACACTTGTATTAAACCTCATGGAGAAAGGGCTGCAATGAGATACCTTTTAAAACCTCCATTCTTTTCAAGCTCTCCTACTCTGCGCTCTTTTTATATTGCTTAATACTGTGATTGAAGATAAGATTCTTAATAAAAGTAACTGACAGGGAGTGAAAGCATTCACCAGAAAAATAACACAGACTCCACAGTGTATTACAATGTACCAGCACATATTATACTACCATTAATCACAGTCATCCCTATCTGAGTGGCATCACAAAGACACTATTGTGACAGCAACAACCTCAACTGTTGTGAGCTGTTAAATTGTGATACATTCATTCTCCACCCCCCCCCCCCCCCCCCCCCCCCCCCAACCCCCTCCCCCACCACCATCCGAGTGACAGATGTACTCTGCCCACCCGGTACATTCCACAATTCAGTTGGTGAATGGTCCTTCTTCTCAGAAGGAACTAAGTCATAAGACCATAAGACATAGGAGCAGAATTAGGCCACTCGGCCCATCGAGTCTGCTCCGCCATTCAATCATGGCTGATATTTTTCTCAACCCCATTCTCCTGCCTTCTTCCCATAACCCCTGATCCCCTTATTAATCATTAACCTATCTATCTCCGTCTTAAAGACACTCAGTGAATTGGCCTCCACAGCCTTCTGCGGCAAAGAGTTCCACAGATTCACCACCCTCTGGCTGAAGAAATTCCTCTTCATCCCTTTTTTAAAGGCTCGTTTTTCCTACAAGTGGAAACATCCTCTCCACGTCCACTCTATCCAGGCCTCTCAGTATCCTATAAGTTTCAATAATATCCCCCCTCATCTTTCTAAACTCCACCGAATACAGACCCAGAGTCCTCAACCGTTCCTCAGACAACAAGCTCTTCATTCCAACGATCATTCTTGTGAACCTCCTCTGGACCCTTTCCAAGGCCGGCACATCCTTCCTTAGATACGGGGCCCAAAACTGCTCACAATACTCCAAATGGGGTCTGACCAGAACCTTATACAGCGTCAGACATACGTCCCTGGTCTTGTATTCCAGCCGTCTCAACATGAATGCTAACATTGCATTTGCCTTCTGAACTGCTGACTGAACCTGCACGTTAACCTGAAGAGAATCATCAACAAGGACTCCGAAGTCCCTTCGTGCGTCTGATTTCCTAAGCATTTCCCCATTTAGAAAATAGTCTGTGCCTCCATTTCTCCTTCCAAAGTGCATAACCTCACACTTTTCCACATTGTATTCCATTTGTCACTTCTTTGCCCACTCTCCTCGCCTGTCCAAGTCCTTCTGCAGCCCCCTTGCTTCCTCAATACTACTCACCCCTCCAAGATCTTTGTATCATCTGCAAACTTAGCAACAGTGCCTTCAGTTCCTTCTTCTAGATCATTAATGTACATTGTGAAAAGTTGTGGTCCCAGCACAGACCCCTGAGGCACACCACTAGTCACCGGCTGCCATCCTGAAAAAGACTCCTTTAGCCCACTCTCTGCCTTCTGCCAGTCAGCCAATTCTCTATCCATGCCAGGATCATACCCTTAACACCATGGGCTCTTAACTTACTTAACAATCTCCTTATTTGAGTCAAATTGGCAACAGGGTAGCTGGCTTTGATATTGGTATCTCTGATTAAAGAAGGAAGTGTGTGAGGGCAGCGTGTGGCGCAGTGGTTAGCACTGGGACCGAGGACCCGGGTTTGAATCCCGGCCCTGGGTCACTGTACGTGTGGAGTTTGCGCACTCTCCCCATGTCTGCGAGGTTAAATGTGCTGGTTAGGTAGATTGGCCACACTAAATTGCCCCTTAATTAGAAAAAAGAAAAATAATTGGCTACTCTAAATTTATTTTAAAAAAGGAGGAAGTGTGAGAAATGATTTGGAATTCTTTGAACATGTTCCAGTGGCGTCACTGGCGAGCACATTTGAGCTATTCCTTGGTCATGCCTTGTTATGATGGTATATCTATTGACACAGATCACGGTCTACATGGTACTGGTAATGGGGGTGAGGTCCTGAAGTGCAATCAGCCTCCATAGAGCGGGCCCTGTCGGAAATTTGGAACTAACCTATCTACTGGGAGGTTGGTCACTTCAGTTGGCTGGATCGTGATGCGGAGCGCCGCCAACAACCCGTGTTCAACTCCCGTACCGGCTGAGGTTATCGATGAAGTCTTCGACCTCTCAACCCTGCCCCAGCACCCCCCACCCCCCCCCACCCCCCGCCCCCGCACCCTGAGGTGTGATGACCTTCAGGTTAAACGACCACCCAGCCAGCTCTCTCTCAAAAGTCCTTGAGGACTATGCCACCTTCCTATGTCACACTGCGCCTTTCTCAACTTCAGGGCACCACTTTACAGTCATCGGCAGACTTCCTGCCGTGTGGCTGCTGGTCTGATGTGGGAAACACAGCAGCTAATTTGCATACTGCAAGTTCCTCGAAGCTGCAACCCCACGCTGTCCAAGTAAATCTGCTCTCGTGACACAGGAAACAAAACACTGGATATCTGAAAGAAAAAGAGAAAATGCTGGAAATACCCAACTGATCTGGAAGATTCCGCAGACAGAGAAATTGAGTTGACCCATGTCGGGTTTTGAGTCGAAGCCCAACAATCTGGAACATACCTCTGTTACTCTGAGCACAGATTCTGCCTGAGCCCAGTTCTACATTGGGAAGTGAAATGGGAATGTTTACATCCACTTGAGTGGGTGGAGAGGGTGGTGATGTGCCAATGGGCTATATCATAGATGGATGGTGTGCAACCTCCAACCAGCAGGCGGCGATACAGACACACCATGCGGTCGCTAGACCAAGGTCATGTGACGGGTGACTCCGATAAACGGGGAGACACATCAGGCCATCTTCACTCGAAGATTGAGAGGGTAATAAGACAAAACATGTGAGTGGTCGGTGCTAGGTGTAAGTTCCAGAGGAGTAGTTAGCAGACCCTACGATAATGTGCTCTGCAACAGATTGCTATCTTACCACACGAGACTCAATAAAAGATTCTGGTTTGGACAAGTCAAAGTATTTGTTGGATTCCTTCGTAAAGTACAAAGGGCCAAACACAGCAGAGGGGACATCAGTTTACAACTCACCTGAAGGACAGCACCTCAGACAGTGCAGCACTCCCTCAGTACTGCATTGGCACTGTCAGCCTCTGAATGAACAGACTTCTAACACTCACTGTGCTGAATGGCATCGGCGACAGAGGAATCAGGAGATGTACCATGAGGTCCTCAGCTCCTGATGATCAGTACCATTGAGGTGCCTGGACAAGTTGAAAGGGGGAAAATGTCAAGGTGAGGCATAAGCCAAGCCTTAAAGGCCAGGGGTGGAATCGTCTCCGATATCGGCAAAGTCCAGTTCCAGGTGGGAAGAGCGGCATTGAAGCGAATGAGTTCTGTGCCATACCGCCGGTCGACGGCCTCCGAATCCGCACTTTGATGATCTGGGTGCCATATTCGGAGGCTGCCCCTGGGCATTGGCGGCGCTCTTCACTGTCCGCAGGGAAGGCACAGCTGTAAATCCCAGAAAATACTCCACACACACGCTCATCCCTGGCCCCACCCCCCTCCGACTCATCCCCTCCCACTCACCCACGCCTCCCCATGACACCCCCCCCTCCTCTGTGGTTAACCCCTTGCCCCCGCAACTCATGCCCCTTGATGCTTCTCCCTGAAGGTATGGAGGCACTCCACGAGTGCCGCGCTCACATCCAGGCCCCCCTCAGAGCTCTGCCCTCCCAGGTTCACACCTTTCGAAGCCAGTCGTACATCACGCCGTCTCACATGGCCCCGCCGTGGGCACATCATTCGAGGTGGGGGCATGATTGTGGCGTATCAGCCTGATAATGACGGGCTAATGTGTTACAATGAGGTTCCTGCCTTTTATGGCAGGAAAGGCTGCACGCCACTCATGGGGGGAGGAGGGGGGGGGGGGGGGGGGTGGGGGGGGGAGCGATCGCACCCTGCATTTCCATTGGCGTGAATCGCGGCTAAGGCTTTTCCCTGATAGTTTCCGCTCGCGCCGCCAAAACCCGCCCGACACGAACGGGAGCAGAAAATCACGGCTCGTAAATATGAGATCCTCGCCATTCAATCCAATTTGGAATTCCCAAGAAACCTCTTGATCCAGACAATAGTGAGAATGCGAAAGTCGCTACCGACAGGGAGTGGTTGAGATTAACATTTAAGAGGAGCGGGGGAGGCGGAGGGCTGGATAAATGCACGGAATAGGAGGATATGCTGGTAGGGTAGAATGAGGAAGGGTGGGAGCAGGCTTGTGCGGAGCACAAATGCCCAGCATGGTTTATTTGGGCCGAATGGCCTGCTTCTGCAAACTCTGTGCCATTGCTGCTTCCCCTAATAATAGGAATGTGATGTAGCTGCAACAATGCAAAAGCTGATTGAATGCTGACAGGTAGCAGGCCTTTGAGAAGAGTGGGGCAGAGGCGGCCGCGTGACTCATGCGCAGCTGATTAAGCACATTCGCCGCGCTGTACATGAGGCTGTTGTTGAAATCTTGTGCACTTAACACTTTGATTGAACCCCCAACAGTTTCGATGAGGGACGTCACCTGCTTAATATCAGACCGAAGGCTATCTTATGCAAATTTCAACATATTTTATTCATTCCGCAGAAATAAACACATTGTGCTCCACGAGGAGGATAGGACTCCAATTATTGCGACCGAGAAAGTGCAGAGTTAATGAAGTGTGTTATTACTAATCAATCCTCTCTCCTCTGTAAATGATTCTTAAAAGCATGCAGTTGCAGACAATTCTCAATTAAGAGAGTTACAGAGGGAAAAATGATTTGCCAAATATCCTGCAGTTGACTCCACTTTAGTGAATGCCCAGGCAGATAATATTTTTGTTCATTGCCTTAACGTCAGAACCCTCTCCAATTGTTACTTATCTGCCATTTGATTCTGTTCTACCTTATCCATTGTTGGGTGTGAAGATTCTTTCTGGCCTATTTTAACCCCTTGTTCGCTGACTGTGTAAAGCCTGTTCAAAGTTGCGTTGTGCCAACTCACCAACCATTGTTCACACCCCCAGAATTGCTCAACCAGTCCCAGTAATTAAAGGTCAATGAGTGTTGGGGGCAGCAAATCACAGTGCGTTAAAAAAATTGTGATCAAGCTTCGGTGTATAAAATTATCAAAGGATTTGAAAGGGTCTGGAGAGAGAAGTGATTTCTTCCCGATCACTGCTTTTCTTTGTTATGTATTCCTGACCTTGACTTGGGCGTAGAGGGCACAGTTTCAAAGGTAGCAGATGACACAAACCTTGGCAGTGTTGTGAACAGTGCGAAGGACAGTAATAGGCGTCAAGACGATGTAGGCGAGGCTGGTGAATGGCCGAACAAGCAGCGGATTAAATTCAATGCAGAGAATTGTGAAGGGGTTCACTGCGATCAGAAGAAGGCGAGGCTATATAAAATAAAGAGCACAATTCTAAAGGAGGTGCAGGGACAGAAGGAAAGGGACTGCTTCTGCACAAATTCTTGAAGGTGGCAGAGCAGGTTGGGAAAGTGGGGAAGAAAGCATACAGTGTGGAGGTATCAAATTGGAGGTATACACCGGGATTTTATGGGGTGGTGGGTGGCACTAGCTATTGGGTGGAAGTCAGGGAAACTCTGTCCGAGCCAGTTAAGGGGGCCCCAGTCGGATTTTACATGCGGCAGACCATTCACTGCCTGACATCAGGGCTCCTGTCCCTTTAAGGGATGAGGCCCCTCCTCTAATACAATTGGAGGGCCAGAAGCTCTTTAGTGGGCAACACGGTAGCATAGTGGTTAGCACAATTGCTTCACAGCTCCAGGGTCCCAGGATCGATTCCCGGCTTGGGCCACTGACTGTGTGGAGTCTGCACGTTCTCCCCGTGTCTGCGTGGGTTTCCTCCGGGTGCTCCGGTTTCCTCCCACAGTCCAAAGATGTGCAGGTTAGGTGGATTGGCCATGATAAATTGCCCTTAGTGTCCAAAATTGCCCTTAGTGTTGGGTGGGGTTACTGGGTTATGGGGATAGGGTGGAGGTGTGCGGTTGGGTAGGGTGCACTTTCCAAGAGCCGGTGCAGACTCGATGGGCCGAATGGCCTCCTTCTGCGCTGTAAATTCTTTGAAAGTCCCAGCAGCACCACCACAGGCGTTGGCTAGCAGCCATTTTCCACACCACGGGCAAAATGCCATAGAGCAGGAATGCGATAGGCACGTTGCCATGTGCCTTCCCACATAATGCTTCTCACCCCCAACCCCGGTTTTGCAGAGCGCTCCCTGAGGCCCCGTTAAGTCCGACATAATTTAAAAACAAGGAGGCTCTGGTAACTCTGTCCAAAGCACTGGCCGCAGCTTCAACTGGAGTAGAGCCATCCGGCGGAATTTCCCCAAAATGTCACATGTGCTGGATAAGGCGAGGAAGGCTGTGTGAAACTCACCAGCTTCACAAATGCCTTTTCTCACCTGATTAAACAGCACGCTGTACAATGTCAGAGTGTGGGCGAGGATCACACAGCGGGGGAGGGAAGGGGGAGCAAGGCCTAAACACGCCGGCAACGCTGGGATTCTGGGATCACACTAACGATCCCCCTCCTGTGCCCATTGAGATTGGGAACTCCCCAGTGGACATGGGGAACACGCTCTAACAAGCACACGCAGAGAAGCAACCTTCCTCCCTGCACCACGCAAAGATTAGCCCCCCCCCCCCCCCCCCCACCCACCACCATACAGACATCAGGGTGACCTGATCACCCTCCCCCCCCCCATCGGCATCGTGAACTTCCCCCCCCCCACTACTCACTGGCACCAGTTCCCCCCACCCCCCCCCCCCTCCACCCCTGTCACTGGCAGCATCCCCACCCCCCTCCACAGTTACCGATCTCCCGTACCCCAATGCATGCACAACACCCCCATCCCTCCACAACCATCACCCGCCACCCCCCCCTCACCCATTGGGTCTCTCCAGAGGACCCACCCTTGGCAGTGCCAACCTAGCATTGCCCCCTGGCGGGGAGGGGGGCAGTGTTAGGGCACGGCCAGTCCATAATCCCTCTCCACCAGGGGCTACACTCACCTTCACGCCCCCGTGGCGTGGTCACCAGGGCCGGTTTCCGCCAGGGGCGGGATTATCCAGGGTGGGCAGATGCTATGGAGTAAAGCAGTTTAGGTATATTTAAATTTATTAAAATTCATGGCAATCGAGGACGTGAATCGGACCACGTCACCGGCTTGGGGGGAGGGGTGGTGGGAGTACCTCAAACCGATATCACGTTGGTGCAAATCCTGTTGTGGCTCTCTTGCGAGGTTTCACGGTCACAACAGGATTAGCACCCATAGCGAACGGGCCTTCTAAATTCTGCCCATCAAATCTTACAGCCCAGAAAAAGGACCATCGGCTCATCCTCTCTGCGCCAGCCATCAAGCGCCTATATTTTCTAACCCCATTTTCCAGCACGTGGTCCGTAGCCTTGTGAGCTGTGGCATTCCAAGTGCTCGCCAAAATTAAACGTGGTACTGTGTCCAGTTCTCGGTACCACACTTTCGGAAAGATGTGAAGACATTGGAGAAGGTGCAGGAAAGATTTAGGAGTGCGTTTCCAGGGATGAGAAACTTCAGTTACCTGGATAGATCGGGAAAGCCAGGACCGTTCGACCTGCAGAAGAGAAGGGCTGGGAGGAGATTTGACCGAGGTGCTCAAAATGATGAGGGGTCTGGACAGAGTAGACAGGGAGAAGCTGTCCCATTGGCAAAAAATAACAAGAATCAGAAGGGGCCAATTTTAGGCAATTGGCAAAAGGAAAAATGGTGACATGCAGAGAACGATTTGACACAGTGAGTAGTGATTCTGGAGTACAACGTCTGAAAGTGTGGTGGTGGCATATTTCAATCGAGGCTATCAGAACAGAATTGAATAATGACCTAAAGAGGACACTTTGCACGATTACGGGGAAAGGTGATGGAGGAAAGCCATGATTTTGTGGCCACTGAGGTGGCATCCAGAACAACAGGCCTTAAAATTGATGCTAGGCCAGAGATGTGTGAGGAAGTCCCAATATTCCTCGGCTGTTTCCGTGATAGGTCGTTACATACGCGATTATGTTCCGTGGTCCACATTTCATTGAGACTCTTCTGCACCTTCCGAAATCATCCCAAAAATCGCAAGCATTTCCAATGAGACACGATTAATGACTGTCCAGCAGTCCTTAACTTCCAACTAGCCCTCCCATTGGCCATTACCCCGGGAGAGTTAAATTAGTATTCCACCGGAGCCTTCTGGACAATTGGAACACAGTAAGATCCCACAGACAGCGATGAGGTAATGAATTTGATTGATCGACGTTGGTCCAGACATTGATTTTTGGAGTCGGGGAATCACCAATTAGAGCAGGAGGGGACTTGTGAGGGGGTGGGGGTGGGGTTGGGGGGAGGGGGGACTGATTGAAGGGGCCAGGGTTTGAACTTCATTGATTGGCAAAGGTGGGTTTGGGGGGGATGGGGGGTGCACAAATTGGATTGGTCGGTTCGTGGGTCACTGATTGGAGCAGGAAGGGGCTGTGGTTACTGAAATAGAAATATTCACAGGGCAGCCCGGCGAACGTTGTATTATCCCAGCAAAGTTCACAGTTGGCACCAATTACTGACATCTGGGGCCAATTTTCTTTTATGGCAGGATGTGGGTTGATAGGAAACAGTTCCTCAGAGTTTATAGCAGGGATTGTGGGGAACATCTCTGTACAGCATTGCTAAGCAATAAATCTACATTAAAAACGTGGTGATTTTTTTTTTATATACCAGACAGGTCCTTAGCAGCGTGGTCCCAATGATTTGTGCTGGCTTCGCCCCAAGGTAAACACTATCCTGGTTTTACTGGCGTAATTAATCTGCTCTGTGAATGCGGGCAACAATGCAGTAACTGTTTGACCGTTTGCCGCTGGCTGATTTTTTTCTAAAACACAGGCAACAGCGGCCTGCCAGAGCTGCCCTCCGCCCCCCTCCCTCCACCCCGTTCCCAATGGTTCGACAGACTTTCAAACCCAGCCACCAACAAGGACCCATGTTTAAGTTCGAACTCGCCAATCTCCTTCCTTTGACTTGGGTGCTGCGTCGATAATTTATGTTGACCTGCATCACTCCTCATTTCACATATCTTCCCGTCTGCCAACTGACCCACTGCAGCCCTTGCATGAGGATAGCGACAGATTAAGAGGATTTACAAGCATGGTTATTGTTTTTTGGAAGATGGTCAGCTGAGGAAATCTGGTTCCTTCCCTGTCGACTGAGCAAAGAATAAAGCTTTCAGATCTCAATATGATGAAGAGGCCAGACTAAGGGAATATGGGCGCAATGAAAGATTCAAATGTCAGAAGGCTTTTTTTAAAGAAGGAAAATGAGGCAGGTCTTGTTTGCGCAAATGATAATCGAGTTGGTGGACGGAATTGCCACTGTACAGTCTCAACACATGTCAAAGGGTGACGGTTTCCTCTGGGTATTCTAGCGAAGCAGGAACAAATGTTACCTGATATGCACAGCACACAGAGATGATATTTTTCTTACAGATGGAGCAGAGAAAAAGAAATAAGGGATATTGTGACAAGTCAGGTTGGAGAGTTAAGCTGAATTAAAACAAAGGCCAAACCTGGACCTTCAAGTGATCCTTTTCTCTCATGTTGCCATTCATGATGGGATCACTAAATTATATTTATGTTCACCTCTTCTTCCCGTGTACGTTTTTGTCGACATCACCCTATCACCCCCTCAGTGTGTTTCCTACGAGGGTGTAGTCTTCCTACACTGCAGTATCTAGTGGAATAAACCCTGACATTTTTCAAAGTTCATGTGCTGCGCTATCACTTCAGCTCAAATTATGATTCAATTGATGTAGCCTGCAGTCTGTCACTATTTATCATGGCACCTGCTGGTAGCTTAAATAAAAACATGCTGTAAAGAGCAGGCCTATCCTCAAGAGGTCCAAGGTTCAATCCTTGATCTTTGCCGATATAGTGGGGCACAGCTGGGATTAGAGTTTGGACTACTATATATGCTAACTCGCGTCAAGGCCCCGTTCATCCATCGCTCCCTGTGCACACTGATCAATGCCACTTCAGCATTGCCTCAATTTTAAAATTCTCATTCTTATTTTCAATCAATTCCATGGCCTTGCCCCTTCCTATTGCAGTGATCTCCAGTCCTACAATCCTTCCAGATATTTGCGCTCCGGAAATCTTGTGCATCCTCGATTTTAATCATTCCACCAATGTGTTTCCGGCTGCCTGGACCCTCAGCTCGACAATTGTCTTCCCACATCTCTCCATCTCTCTCTCTCCTCTCTTTTACCCTCTCCAGAAAAGCTACCTATTTGACAAAGCTTTTGGCCACTGCCCAGTGTTCCATTTTGTTTGCTCATTGCTCCTGAGAAGCACATTGGAACGCTTAGCAATTATTTTTTTTTCAGGGTCAATTTAGTGTGGCCAATCCACCTACCCTGCACATCTTTGGGTTGTAGTGGCGAAACCCACGCAGACATGAGGAGAATGTGCAAACTCTACCGGGACAGTGACCCAGAGCCGGGATCGAACCCGGGACCTCAGCGCTGTGAGGCAGCAGTGCTAACCATTGTCCCACCATGCCACCCGAGCGATGTTAAAGGCACGAGATTTAAATGCAAGCTGTCGTTGTCCTGTTTTTGGGTGAGATGTTAACCGAAGGTTGAGTTTTTCCTCAGGCAGAAGTCAAAAAATGGAAATGCCTGTTTTTGAACCATAGCAGAAAGAGTTCTTTGAGAGTCACTCCGAAGGGGTAAATGTGTGGCAGGTGGATTTCTATCGGATAAATGTGAGGTCATCCATTGTGGACCAGGCAATGGTGAGATCCAGATGTTTTTGAAATGGAGAAAAGCCACGAATAGTGGAGGTTTGTCATAATTTCGGGGTCCATGTACATCGATCACTAATACCCCAGGGCAGCACAGTAGCACAGTGGGTAGCACAGTTGCTTCACAGTCGATTCCCGGCTTGGGTCACTGTCTGTGCGGAGTCTGCACGTTCTCCCCGTGTCTGCGTGGGTTTCCTCCGGGTGCTCCGGTTTCCTCCCACAAGTCCTGAAAGACTTGCTGTGGTTATTCTGAATTCTCCCTCTGTGTACCCGAACAGGCGCCGGAATGTGGCGACTAGGGGCTTTTCACAGCAACTTCATTGCAGTGTTAATGTAAGCTTACTTGTGACAATAAAGATTATTATTATACTCTGTGGCGCAGTGGTTAGCACTGCTGCCTCACGGCGCCGAGGTCCCAGGTTTGATCCCGGCTCTGGCTCATTGACCGTGTGGAGTTTGCACATTCTCCCCGTGTTTGCGTGTGTTTCGCCCCCACAACCCAAAAGATGTGCAGGCTAGGTGGATTGGCCATGCTCAAATTGCCCCTTAATTGGAAAAAAATTAATTGGGTACTCTAAACCTATTTAAAAAAAAGAAAAAATATCTCATACTCTGGGACAAAGAAAATGATCAAAGGTGTCAATGGAATGTTAGCCTTTATGGGACTAGGATACAAAGGGGAGGAAGCACGGTTCAATTCCCGTACCAGCCTCCCCGAACAGGTGCCGGAATGTGGCGACCAGGGGCTTTTCACAGTAACTTCATTTGAAGCCTACTTGTGACAATAAGCGATTTTCATTTCATTTCAATTAATCAGTTTAAATCTGAGATCAATATGCCAGCCAAGTGTACGAGAGTGTTTGGAACCAAAGCAGACAGATTGAGTCAGGATACACGTCAGCTGAGACCTCACTGGATGGTGGTATGGATTTGAGTGGTCTCCTCGTGTTCCTATCTTCCCTCAATCAACATTTCTAAACAAAAAAAAGTCCTTTCATTTATTCATTAGTGTTTGTACAACATTTCGCTGTCATGTTTTCCTGTACAACACTTCAAAATTTAATTTGGGAAGTGCTTTAGAACATTCTTGGGATTTGTTCAGGATCCGTATAAATGCAAATTCTTTCTTTTGTTCTTTCAATAGAAGCAGGCTCAATATCCCTAAATTCTGAGGAAAGGTCAGGATGTCAACTGACTCTGCACAGACTTGCTATTTCCAGCATTTTCTGTATTTATTTCAATATCCCTAGACTCTTCAATGCTCCTTCAACAGCACCTTACAAACCTGCAACCTCTACCAGCGAAAAGGACAAACTGGGCAGCGGGCACATGGGAACACCACCGCCTGCAAGTTCCCCTCCAAGCCATACACCATCCTTACTGTTCCTTCTCTGTCGCTGGGTCAAATTCCTGGAACACCCTTCCTGACAGCACAGTGGGTGTACCTACACCACATGGGCTTGCAATTGGGGACGGGCAACAAATGCTGGCCTTGTCAAAGAAGACAACGTCCCAGAGAGGAATGAATATTAGGCTTTGGGAAGGAAGAACGGTCCACTTGGGTTCAAACTCCTGATTGGTACCCTGTGGCCTCTGCTGGACATTGTTTCAGGTTACATAATCTGCCATGGTTGACAGTCAGGCGAGAGGTATCTGCTAGTTTGTGCACAGATCGCAGCACCCAAAGCGGGGGAATTTAAAACCAAGGGGGACCTACCCGAAAAACACGTTAATTTGTGCGTTCCCCCCTCTCCCACAAAAATAGCTTCTCCCCAGATCAAGATGGCGGATTTTCCCCGATGAAGGTCTTCACCGTGGCATTAGCTGGCACACCTCTTGCATCAGAAATAATTTTGTTTGCTAAGCAGCTGACCAGTGCAGTTCAGCAATTCAATAGTATTTGTTTTTGTTATGTGGCTTTCAGCGGTTTTATACGAAGTTACTGGCAGCGGAGGAGTGGGCACCTTTGTAAAAATGATTACTTTAGCTGATAGTCCAGTTTTCTTCAGCAGTTTTAATAAGGCTGCAGCAGTTACCACTCTTAAGTACATGAAGGAATTCTACTTGTAGTTAAAAAGAAACAATCATGTTCTGTTACTTTGCATTGGCTAATGGAAGATTTTATGGTTGTGATTATGCAAATGAATTTCAGCAAAAAGTGGAAGCAATTTCAAGTGCATTTTGGGTGTAATTGGAAACTGGCATCAATGTATCAGCCACCTCTTGGGATGCATTTTTCAATGGCCCCTTGGCAGCAGTGCCGGAGGCCCAAAACAGGGAGGAAAACCCATTGAATCTGTTCCACATCATGTTCCCGTCTCCGCAGCATTATGGAGGAGTCAAGATTGAAGCGAGGAATCCCCCAGGAAGCAAGAGGTAGCCAATCAAGCCCCGATTTGCACTCACCTGATGCCGACTGCCGTCGGCCGTCTCAAGAGGCTGGCCGTGAAACCATGCGGCCTCCCAGTGACAGGGTGGGCTGGGCCGGAGCCAGAGGCTCCAATTCAAACTCCACTCTGAAAATCAGGTTCGACTGCAGCAGCATGTGTTACGATGGGAGGCTTTACTGCTCATCCCCAAGGGCCATGACCTACCCGGCTCACTTACCTGACTGATTTTTCACTCGCCCCTTCCCTTTGACTCCCTTCAGAGAGTCCCCCCTCTGATTACAGGGCTGCCAGTCTTGGATCCCGCCGGGTAACCCAATTGGTCCACCCTCCAGCCTGATTGGAAGGACTCCTGAGACTGCCAATTGATTGCCCTCTTCAAAGCTGCCCTCTGGGTCACGCGGCCGGCATTTCCTAGTTCCTGACCCGCATTTCGTGCAGAATTTCAACCCTTAAGGGCTCAGGTTAGTGCTTTTCGTAACGGAGGAAGAAAACTAAACTGATCGGTGTTGACGGGGACAGAGAGCGGCACCTCTTGATGAACAGGATCCTACACACAGCCTTGGGCTTAACAAATCATCCAAAGGACAGCACGTCCAACAGCACAGCCCTCCCCAAGAGCTGAGCTGGGGATGTTAGCCCAGATCTTGAGCTCAAGTCTCCAGAGTAAGAAGCTGAACCCATAACCTTCTGAGACGATAGTTAAGGGCACTGAATCTCCACATAAGCATTTCTCAGAGAACATTCCGATGTGAACAAGGCTCCACTGTGATCCGACATTAATAAAAAAGTAATTTAATGTAAGGATTGTGCATCAGATTTAAACTTCAAACCCTGAAACGGGAACAGTTAGTAATCTCTCCCTAAGTCCACAAGGGAGGGTTACCAATGCTTCACTGAAGCTTTAAAAAGCTCAGCATCAATTCTAAAGAATTCATATCATCTCTCCAGGAATCTCTTTTGACTTCATTTCAAGCTGAGTTAGTGCTGTCAGGCATGCATGGTGGGATAGCTAAAATGGAGACACAGAGCACCTTGTCACAACTTTAGAAACATTTCAAACCACTTCATATGCGATGAATTGCCTTCAAGTGCATTGGCTGTTCTGTACACAGATGCAGCAGCCAAATTCCATACAGTTAGTGCGACCCCCGTGCCCAGCAGCGAGAGAATTGGCCGGTTCATCTGTTTTAAGTTGGTGTGGTTGGGTGAGAGGACATTCGCCAGGTCACCAGGCGAGCTCGTCCTTTGCCTAATCAAACATCTCTCCTGACTGTCATCCCAACAGACACCATCGATGGGAGGGTAATGAATCTGTGGAATTCTTTACCACAGAGGACAGCGGAGGCCGGGTCATTAAGTATGTTCAAGTCTAGCTGGGAACGAAGTATGGGCTGGAGCAGGGGGAAATATTTAGATACATGCAGGTTCGAGACTTCGCCAGAAAGGAGATACAGAGCTCCCCAGTACAGCCGGCTTCAACATTGCTGGAGGAGGTGCTGACGACAGGGGGACTGGAGAAGGGGGTAGTGTCGGCGGTTTACGGGGCTATTTTGGAGGAGGAGAAGGCGCCGCTAGAAGGGATCAAAGCAAAGTGGGAGGAAGAGTTGGGAGAGGGTATGGAGGAGGGTATGGAGAAGAATATGGCCCTCCGTAGGCCAAATTCGGGGTGTCGGACCAGCCGGGGTTGGAAACGGCAGCGGAGGCAGATGTTGTAGCCTTCACCTCGTTGATCGGCAGAAGGCGGATGCTGTTAGGGTGGAGATCAACCTCTCCACCCTGTGCCCTGGCGTGGCGGGGGGACCTGTTGGAATTCCTGACTCTTTAAAAGGTCAAATTTGAACTGAGGGGAAGGATGGAAGGGTTCTACAATTCACGGGCGTTATTCATTATGCACTTTCGAGAATTGGATCACATCGAACATTAGGGGGGTTGGGGGCTGGGAGGGTTGGGGGGAGGGGGGCTGTGTGTGTTAATGGTGACTATGGGTGATTCCTGATTCCTTTTTGTCATTTGTTTGTGTGAACATGCGGGCTAATGTTTGGGGGTTTGGTGGGAGGATGGGATCGTTGTTATCGATATGGGGATTGACATTACATTCGTTACTGATTATTGTTTATTCTTGGGTGTAAATTTGGGAGAAAATGTGAAAAAGGAGAATTAAAAAATTTTTTTTAAAAGTATGTTCAAGTCGGAGATGGACAAATTTTTAATCTGTAAAGGGATCAAGGGTGATGGGGATAGGGGGGAAAGTGGAGTTGAGGATTGTAATATCAGACTCGATGGGCTGATTGGCCTACTTCTGCTCCTAGTCTTCTGGTCTTCTACGTAATCTGGAGTTCATTTGATGCCTGTGTACGAACTCGCACCAAGTCCTGTTCACTCATCACTGACTCCGAACCCAGCAACGACCCCCATGTCAAAACGTACACGATTGTTTTCAAATTCTTGCATGGCTTTTCCCCCTCTCTAATTCTGTAACCTGTTGGTGTCAAAGAACAAAGAACAAAGAAATGTACAGCACAGGAACAGGCCCTTCGGCCCTCCAAGCCCGTGCCGACCATACTGCCCGACTAAACTACAATCTTCTACACTTCCTGGGTCCGTATCCTTCTATTCCCATCCTATTCATATATTTGTCAAGATGCCCCTTAAATGTCCCTATCGTCCCTGCCTCCACTACCTCCTCCGGTAGTGAGTTCCAGGCACCCACTACCCTCTGCGTAAAAAACTTGCCTCGTACATCTACTCTAAACTTTGCCCCTCTCACCTTAAACCTATGCCCCCTAGTAATTGACCCCTCTACCCTGGGGAAAAGCCTCTGACTATCCACTCTGTCTATGCCCCTCATAATTTTGTATACCTCTATCAGGTCGCCCCTCAACCTCCTTCGTTCCAGTGAGAACAAACCGAGTTTATTCAATCGCTCCTCATAGCTTATGCCCTCCATACCAGGCAACATTCTGGTAAATCTCTTCTGCACCCTCTCTAAAGCCTCCACATCCTTCTGGTAGTGTGGCGACCAGAATTGAACACTATACTCCAAGTGTGGCCTAACTAAGGTTCTATACAGCTGCAACATGACTTGCCAATTCTTATACTCAATGCCCCGGCCAATGAAGGCAAGCATGCCGTATGCCTTCTTGACTACCTTCTCCACCTGTGTAGCCCCTTTCAGTGATCTGTGGACCTGTACTCCTAGATCTCTTTGACTTTCAATACTCTTGAGGGTTCTACCATTCACTGTATATTCCCTACCTGCATTAGCCCTTCCAAAATGCATTACCTCACATTTGTCCAGGTTAAACTCCATCTGCCATCTCTCCGCCCAAGTCTCCAGACAATCTAAATCCTGCTGTATCCTCAGACAGTCCTCATCGCTATCCGCAATTCCACCAACCTTTGTGTCGTCTGCAAACTTACTAATCAGACCAGTTACATTTTCCTCCAAATCATTTATATATACTACAAAGAGCAAAGGTCCCAGCACTGATCCCTGTGGAACACCACTGGTCACAGCCCTCCAATTAGAAAAGCATCCCTCCATTGCTACCCTCTGCCTTCTATGGCCTAGCCAGTTCTGTATCCACCTTGCCAGTTCACCCCTGATCCCGTGTGACTTCACCTTTTGTACGAGTCTACCATGAGGGACCTTGTCAAAGGCCTTACTGAAGTCCATATAGACAACATCTACTGCCCTACCTGCATCAATCATCTTAGTGACCTCCTCGAAAAACTCTATCAAGTTAGTGAGACACGACCTCCCCTTCACAAAACCGTGCTGCCTCTCACTAATACGTCCATTTGCTTCCAAATGGGAGTAGATCCTGTCTCGAAGAATTCTCTCCAGTAATTTCCCTACCACTGAAGTAAGGCTCACCGGCCTGTAGTTCCCGGGATTATCCCTGCCACCCTTCTTAAACAGAGGAACAACATTGGCTATTCTCCAGTCCTCCGGGACATCCCCTGAAGACAGCGAGGATCCAAAGATTTCTGTCAAGGCCACAGCAATTTCCTCTCCAGCCTCCTTCAGTATTCTGGGGTAGATCCCATCCGGCCCTGGGGACTTATCTACCTTAATATTTTTTAAGACACCCAACACCTCGTCTTTTTGGATCACAATGTGACCCAGGCTATCTACACCCCCTTCTCCAGACTCAACATCTACCAATTCCTTCTCTTTGGTGAATACTGATGCAAAGTATTCATTTAGTACCTCGCCCATTTCCTCTGGCTCCACACAAAGATTCCCTTGCCTATCCTTCAGTGGGCCAACCCTTTCCCTGGCTACCCTCTTGCTTTTTATGTAAGTGTAAAAAGCCTTGGGATTTTCCTTAACCCTATTTGCCAATGACTTTTCATGACCCCTTCTAGCCCTCCTGACTCCTTGCTTAAGTTCCTTCCTACTTTCCTTATATGCCACACAGGCTTCGTCTGTTCCCAGCCTTTTAGCCCTGACAAATGCCTCCTTTTTCTTTTTGACGAGGCCTACAATATCACTCGTCATCCAAGGTTCCCGAAAATTGCCGTATTTATCTTTCTTCCTCACAGGAACATGCCTGTCCTGTATTCCTTTCAACTGACACTTGAAAGCCTCCCACATGTCAGATGTTGATTTGCCCTCAAACATCCGCCCCCAATCTATGTTCTTCAGTTCCCGCCTAATATTGTTATAATTAGCCTTCCCCCAATTTAGCACATTCATCCTCGGACCACTCTTATCCTTGTCCACCAGTACTTTAAAACTTACTGAATTGTGGTCACTGTTACCGAAATGCTCCCCTACTGAAACATCTACCACCTGGCCGGGCTCATTCCCCAATACCAGGTCCAGTACCGCCCCTTCCCTAGTTGGACTGTCTACATATTGTTTTAAGAAGCCCTCCTGGATGCTCCTTACAAACTCTGCCCCGTCTAAGCCCCTGGCACTAAGTGAGTCCCAGTCAATATTGGGGAAGTTGAAGTCTCCCATCACCACAACCCTGTTGTTTTTACTCTTTTCCAAAATCTGTCTACCTATCTGCTCCTCTATCTCTCGCTGGCTGTTGGGAGGCCTGTAGTATACCCCCAACATTGTGACTGCACCCTTCTTATTCCTGATCTCTACCCATATAGCCTCACTGCCCTCTGAGGTGTCCTCTCGCTGTATAGCTGTGATACTCTCCTGAACAAGTAGCGCAACTCCGCCTCCCCTTTTACATCCCCCTCTATCCCGCCTGAAACATCTAAATCCTGGAACGTTTAGCTGCCAATCCTGCCCTTCCCTCAACCAGGTCTCTGTAATGGCAACAACATCATAGTTCCAAGTAGTAATCCAAGCTCTAAGTTCATCTGCCTTACCCGTAATGCTCCTTGCATTAAAACATATGCACTTCAGGCCACCAGACCCGCTGTGTTCAGCAACTTCTCCCCGTCTGCGCTGCCTCAGAGCCACACTGTCCCTATTCCCTAGTTCTCCCTCAATGCTCTCACCTTCTGACCTATTGCTCCCGTGCCCACCCCCCTGCCATACTAGTTTAAACCCTCCCGTGTGACACTAGCAAACCTCGCGGCCAGGATATTTATGCCTCTCCGGTTTAGATGCAACCCGTCCATCTTATACAGGTCACACCTGCCCCGGAAGAGCTCCCAGTGGTCCAGATAACAGAAACCCTCCCTCCTACACCAGCTGTTTAGCCACGTGTTTGTCTGCTCTATCTTCCTATTTCTAGCCTCACTGGCACGTGGCACAGGGAGTAATCCCGAGATTACAACCCTCGAGGTCCTGTCTTTTAACTTTCTGCCTAGCTCCCTGAACTCCTGCTGCAGGACCTCATGCCCCTTCCTGCCTGATCCGTGATCCTCCAGTTCTGGCCTCCCAGTTTCTTTCACCCCACCAATGGCGGCCCTTTGTTCTGCTGCCTGGACTCGCTGAGCCTCTCTCACCTCTCTCTGCTCGTTTAAAATATAGTCCCCCTGCTAAGCTGCCTCTTTGATTCAACTTCTGATTTTCACCATATTCTCAAGGCTGGCCTAGCCAACAAAGCCCACACACTGTGAAATAAATATATATATATTTTTAATTGGCCTGTTCCCTCCTCGTGTGGTTCAGTGTCAGTATTTTGATCCTGTGAAACACTTTGGGATATTTTATTATGTTAAGAGTGCTAAACAGGGGCAGCACGGTGGCGCAGTGGTTAGCACTGCTGCCTCAGGGCGCCGAGGTCCCAGGTTCGATTCCGGCTCTGGGTCACTGTCCGTGTGGAGTTTGCACATTCTCCCCGTGTTTGCGTGGGTTTCACCCCCACAACCCAAAGATGTGCAGGGTGGGTGGATTGGCCACGCTAAATTGCCCCTTAATTGGAAAAAATGAATTGGGTACTCTAAATTTATTTAAAAAATGAGTGTGATACAAATGTATGTTGCTGTTGTTGGGCGTGGGGCACAGTTCGCCTTCTCTATAAACGATGGCACCTGTGACAGTCCAACCGCCCTGTGGTATTATCTTGGCGTGTCAGCCCAGATTATCTGCTCAAGTCCTGGAGCGGGATTGAAATAAACAGCCTCCTGTGTCAAAGATGTGATTTGTACCAAATGAGCCAAGCCAGTGATCACCATCTGTCCCATGCATTTCAGAAGCAACTTTCAGCACAGTTCATCTGCTTTGAAAGTAAACATATTGGTGCCGGAGTTTTATAGGAAAATAACAGTGAGTTTAATGGCGCTCGTCGTAATTAACGTGTAAATTAGCCAACCAATCTGGGAAATTGCAGTCAAACCCCCATCCCTGGCCGTGAACTGTAAAAATCTGCGTTGCTATGGGTAAAAGAGCAGGAGGGGTGGGATAGCTCATACAAAGAGCTGGCACTGGGCACGATGGGCTGAGTGGGCGCCTTCTGTGCTGGACCATTCAACCATTCTACCCAGTGATTCATAACAGCTCCGCATCAATCCTTTGCTTTTGTCTTATCTCAAACCAGTGAGTGAGTTCAGTCGGGAATGTGCTCTTGGAGTTCCTCTTCGAAAAAAAAAGTTTTGCATTAAATTTAAATGTCCTGAAGGAGTGTCCGAAACCATTGGCTATTGGCAATCCAAGAAGACCTACATGTGCGAGGTTGGATTCGCCGTTCTCACCAAGACAAATACGCCACAAAGGAACCGCCTGAACTTTGCACCTGATGTGCGCATTGACTGCTCCCCCTGTGATTGGAGTGAGGTTGTGAGGACCAACCAGGCTCCCCTTTCGCATTAAAGGTAAGCAAAGGGGTCATGGGTCATGAAGGTCGGCCAGCATGGGTCACGAAGGTCGGCCAGCACGGGTCACGAAGGTCGGCGAGCACGGGTCACGGAGGACGGCCAGCGTGGGTCACGAAACTCGGCCAGCGTGGATCACGAAGGTCGACCAGTGTAGGTCACGGAGGACGGCCGATTGACAAAAGTGGGTCTCGGAGGGGGGGGGGGGGGGGGATTTGAAAAACAGTTTTCTAAACTATCCTCCATTTGAGGTCGGTTATTATTAATGGGAACCACTCGACGTGATTATAAATTCACACACGCTCAGAAATTTCCGCAAATGTTAGCAATAGCTGGATAACTTTGAACCAATTACATATGCTAAACCATTGAGTATATCCGTGTGCTTTGTGGGCCGAATTCTCCGGCTGTTGCAGCCCACTTTCCCTGCTGACAGTGCATTCCTGCCAATGGGTTTCACAGTGGTGTGGCGTGGCTTCAATGGGATGTCTCACTGACCAGGGGTTGGAAGATAGAATCCCGTCGTCAGCGAATGGCATGCTGCAAGAAGCACACGGCTGGCGGACCAGAGAATCCAGCCCCATCTCTGAACAGATCCAAAATACCTTCTCACACCTAACATTGGTCAGGTGACCAGGGAGACGCCCTGCTCTCGGGTCTTTCGTATCCACGTGAAAGGGCAGTCGGAGCTAGTGCCATTTCAGCATCTCCACCAATAATCCCCCCTCATTTGGAATAGATAATCTGGTCATTGTCACTTCACTGTTGGTGGGTGCTTGCTGTGCACAAGCTGACCACCACATTCCCTGCATTACAACTTCGGAAGTTTGACATTGGCTGCGAAGTGCTTTGGGGAGCTCGGAGGTTGTAAACGCTGCTGTGGAAATGCCAGACGTGCTCCCTAATCGGGCTGCTGGATAACAAATCAGCTGCCGAAACCTTGGGTGCTCAGATGTTACAGTCTTCTGACTCTTCCTGCCCCACCGCTCAACTCATTCGCCACAAATGCACAAACCCAACAACCTTTCCTTCCCTCTCAGTCACATCATTTAAAAAAAAAAAATTTAGCGTACCCAATTAATTTTTTCCAATTAAGGGGCAATTTAGCATGGCCAATCCACCTAGCCAGCACATCTTTGGGTGGCGGGGGCGAAATCCACGCAAACACGGGGAGAATGTGCGAACTCCACGCAGACCCAGAGCCGGGATCGAACCTGGGACCTCGGCGCCGTGAGGCTGCACGGCTAACCCACTGCGCCACCGTGCTGCCTCTCTGAGTCGCATAATTGAAGGATGAACAAAAGGGAGTACTTTTGATCTGGAGTGTGGGCGCCGCTTCGATTCTTGCTTTAACACATTCCTCTTTCATTTCACCAAGAGACGATATTTAGAGAAGGCAAGCGTCTGGCTCCTTGCACGTTGCACAACTATTTCAAACAAACGGCACTTAAATGTTGAGTGCACTGTGTAGTCTTTCCATATTTGGTAAAAAGAGGCGAAGATTAAGACAGAGATGTATTTCCATAGCACCTTTCACAACCTCAATATGCCCCAAACCCATTCACTGCCAAACCAGTACTTTAAGTGTTGTAATGTCGGGAAACATGACAGCCATTGTGTGCACAGCAAGATCCCACACGCAATGTGAAGATGACCAGATCATTTTTTTTAGCAATGTTCATGGAGGAATACATATTGGCCAGGCGATCAAAATGTACTCCCCTGATCAAAAGAAAAGTCCAGAACATTCAGTGTTCACCAACGATGAAGGGCGTCAGTTTAATGTCTCATTTGAAGAAGAGCACCTCCAACAGTGTAGCTATCACTCCTTCCGTACTGGGATTGGGGCAGCTTGGACCCGCAATCTTCTAACTCAGAAGTGCTTACCCGCTGCGCCCCTTCTGACTCCACGGCAGGTAATGAATTCTGTCATAGATTTGATTTTTCAAACACAGATTTTTTTTTTTCTCTAAAACAAAGTGCAACAGGCAACCTTATTTTCAGGTTGCTGGAGATTGCTCCCCAGTGAGCAGCGAGATGATTTGTAAAGACTAGCGACATGCTTCATTCCTGGGCTATTGGGCCGCCAAACAGAACTAGCAGCTTGCACTGTCGACTGTTTGCATCACAGGCTCCATTATCTCTCCTTTCCACCTTATTTAGGGATGACTCCAAGGGTGGCACCTACACCATTGCCCATCTAACAATTACAATATCAGAAATCTCCCAGCCTTCCAAAAATAACCTGCGGATAACTGAAATATTCTGTTTCAAAGAGAAATTTCTATCCTATAAATAAAACGTTATGCCTGACTGAGAAATTCATTGCACGTTGCCAATTGTATGAAAGAGAGAAGAATTCGAGCTGCTCCACATTGAGATCCAAATTAATGCCTGTCTGATCTGCCACAGAATCTCAATGGGCCAAATCTTTTACCATCATTTACACTCTAAATGATTCCAATGAGCCAAGCTCCTTTCAACTTACTCTCTTGATACAGAATCTTAATGGGTGAATATCCTTCCAGTTCACTTCCATCGTACAGAATCCCAAAGGACTAAACACATTCCCTTTCACTCGCGTGCAGAATTCCAATCGAGTAAACATTCCTTTAATCAGTCCCATCACTTGGAATCCCAATCAACCGAACCCCTCCCAATTCATTCCCATTTTACAGAAATCCAACAGACCATATCCCTCTTCAGTGGTGCAAAATCCAAAATGTGCCCAATTGTTTTCTAAACACTTCAGTTGCATTGAATATTTCCAAGAACAAAATATTAATTTGAACAATGGAAAAATTGCAATCCAATCCAAATATATTCCTGTTTTGCAGTTATTAATGCTCAGTCAAACTAAATATAGTCAACTCACTGTAGCATCTAACCTGGAGCCTGAGGCACATTACAAATCTAAGTGCTTTATGTCAAATATCATTTTTATTTGGTCCTTGTTTTTGCTTGGATTGAACTGTTGAATGAATGAGCAGACAGGTTGTGGAATAAAGGTTTGCAAACAAAATTATTATTTTTTTTTTTAAAATTTAGAGTACCCAATTCATTTTTTCCAATTAAGGGGCAATTTAGCGTGGCCAATCCACCCACCCTGCACATCTTTGGGTTGTGGGGGCGAAACGCACGCAACCGAGGTGGGGAATGTGCAAACTCCACACGGACAGTGACACAGAGCCGGGAACGAACCGGGGACCTCGGTGCGGTGAGGCTGCAGTGCTAACCCACTGCGCCACCGTGCTGCCCTAACAAAGTTATTTTTAATCTGTGCTTTAAAGGTCTTTATAGAGGGGAGTATTTCTCGGCCAAGTAAGTGGACATTTAAATGGAAGAAATATGTTCCCATCCACGTGCATCTCCCTATCATTAAGATATCAGTAAACGCCTCATCATGGCTAATTTTCAAGTCTGAAGCTATAAATAAACCTTGCCCGGATTTCCTCTTTGTGCTCCCAGCGGGGAAAGTTCGCGGCCGACAGTGCTGAGTCTGAAAATTATCCTGAGTGTTTCTGACATGTGTCAGCCGTCACTCAGAGGCACACTTGCCTCCTGACGTTGGACACAGTAATGTTAGGAACAGTATTTTACAATACATCTCATTTTGGTGCGATTTATGCGAAACCTTTACAAGGTTCTGGGCACATGCTTTCGGAAGAATGTCAGGGCCTTTTGCAGAGGGTACAGTAGAGGTTTACAGAGTAGCCATAGGTATGAGAGAATTCAGTTGTGAAGCTGGATTAGATTTAGTTTATTGTCACGTGTACCGAGGTACGGTGAAAAGCATTGTTCTGCGTCCAGTCCAACAGATCGCTCCATACATGAAAAACATAGGACATACGATAAATACACAATGTAAATACGTAGACACAGACATCGGGGGACGCAAACAGAGTATAGTGCTAGCAACATTGGAGAGGATGCGTAGAGATCAGTTCAGTCCATAAGAGGGCCATTCAGGAGTCTGGTAACAGCGGGGAAGAAGCTGTCTTTGTCTCAGACTTTGTATCTCCTGCCCGATGGAAAAGGTTGGAAGAGAGAATAACCCGGGTGGGAGGGATCCTTAATTATGTTGCCCGCTTTCCCAAGGCAGTGGGAGGTGTGTAAAGAGTTAATGGATGGGAGGCAGGTTCGCGTGATGGGACTGGGCGGTGTTCATGACTCTCTGGAGTTGTTCTCCTTACAGCAGCAAAAAGGTAAGGCAAGATTTGATAGATGGATTTTGATACAGTAAATTTAAAAAAACGATCTGCAGAGCCAGAAGGGTGTTAACCAAAGGATGTAGATGATGAAAGTTGATCAACAAACGAACCAACAGCGATCCGAGGACTTCTTGATTTTTAAGCAGTCGGGGGTTTAGCGATCTGGAAGTACGCTGGCTGGAGAGACAATGGAAGGAGATTCAATAGTAACTTTCAAAGGGAACTGTTTGGACACTGAATAAAAAAAATGGCAGTGCTGTGCGGGAAGAGCGATCGCTCACGACTGGGCGGAGGTTCACAACTGGAACCTGGCCTTCTGACAGAGGAAGTCAAAAAGGACCTGCAAAGATGGAACACACTCCCACTCTCCCTCGCTGGGAGAGTGCAGACGATCAATATGAACGTGCTGCCCAGGTACCTCTTCCTACTTGGATCTATGTCCCCAAGGCCTTTTTCAACTCACTGGACAAGTTAATCATGGCGCTGGTAAAGGTGGGGGGGGGGGGGTTTGGCTGGGGAGGGGGGGGGGGGGGGGTGAAGAATACTAGGATCCCAAAGAAAGTCCTATGCGAGAAGAGCAGGGAGTGGGAGTAAGTGGATCGCTGAAGGCGATCGCTGTGTCGAATGGCTACTTCCATGTGCTATGACCATCAATGATTCCGACAACTTGCGGTAATAGGGTGTGGAAATGGTAGGTGACAGCAATTTGAGGAGATGGTGTACGAATAAGACAATCCGCAACGTTAAAGTGCTTTGGTTTGAGTGAGGGTTTTTGTTTCCCGTGAAAGATCATTTGAAAAGCAGCTTGGAGCCTCACTGGCTGGGAATGTGGGTGGTAGACATGAGCGAAAGCGGTGCAGTCTTGTCTCTCGTACACATACTCAGTAGCTCTGCAATGGCTCACTCAGCTGTATTCATTCCGATGTCTCCAGTGTTTACATTACTTTGAGAGTTGGAACCTACACGCGCCCCAAGCAGTCAGTGCTTTATACACTTGCAGCAAGTAATACACAGGCATTTTCTTTCAGTTGGAGATAAGATAAACAATGAGCATAAGAAAACAAAAGATCTCCATCTCCCCATTTCTTTTGGAGATCGCGTAACTACAGCTTACGTCCATATAAAACGCAATTAAAACCTCCCAATTCAGGAAATTCTTCGGAGCTTTAGCAAACAAGCCACATAAGGTGATTTGAGACAGGTGGTCAAATACTCAGTCAAAGAGTTAGATTTGAAGGAGTGTCCCAAAGCAGGAGAGAAAGGTATCCAGGCAGAGAGAGGGAGGGGATTCCTGAGATTAGGGTCCATGAACAGAAGGCACAGGCAAGAGTGAAACAGTTAAAATTGGAGAGTGCTGAGAAGGCCAGGGCTGGGATTCTCCGGAATCTTGGCCAAGTGTTAACGCCGGCGTCAAAACCGGTGGGAGTGCCTGCGGCATCAACGGGCCACCACGCCCAGTCATTCTCCCCTTCCTCGGGGGGCTAGAACAGTGCCGGAGTGCTGTGCCCTGCTCCGGCGCCGAAAGCCGGCTCTACGCGGCCGCCGCGGGTCCACGCATGCGTGCCATGGCCGCCTCTGTGCTGGCCCGCGGGCAACATGGCGGAGCCCTGCAGGGGCCCGCGCAGAGGAACATAGGCCCCCCCCCCGGAATTAGGGCGCCCGCCAATCGGTTGCCCCCGATTGCGGGCCTGGCCATTGTGGAGGGCCCCCCTCCCCCCAGCCACCACCAGGACGGCCCCCGCAGTCAGAACGACAAAGTCCTGCCGGGTAGGACCACATGTTTACCACGCCGGCAGGACTCAGCGGGCACTCGTCTGTCGAGCGTGCAGGATCGTCGCGGGGGCCGTTTTCAACGGTCCGCGGCGCGTGATTGCCGCCGATTCTCCGGCAACCGGAGAATCGACGTCGCGGCGTCGGAGCGTCGTGGCGGGATTTTCCGAGCCCGCACCGGGTCGGAGAATTGCCGGGGGGCGCAAATCCCGCCCCTAATTTGGAGATCGGGGATAAGGCAGAGCTGGTGGATGAGGTTACAGAGATCGGAAGAGGTTATGCCATCAAGCACAAGAACTCATATTCTCCTTTGGCACTGGCGTTAGATGTTTTATTAACTGTGAATAATTCTACTCTCCATATTTCGAAAAGGATATTGGAACACTTGAGAAAGTGTAAAAAACATTACAAATCATAGAATTTACAGTGCAGAAGAAAGCCATTCAGCCCATCGAGTCTGCACCAGCCCTTGGAAAGATCACTGTACTTAAGCCCACGCGTTCACTCCATCCCCGTAACCCAGTAACACCACCGAACCTTTTTGGACACTAAGGGCAATTTAGCATGGCCAATCCACCTAACCTGCACATCTTTGGACTGTGGGAGGAAACCGGAGCACCCGGAGGAAACCCACGCAGACACGGGGGAGAAATTGCAGACTCCACACACAGGCAGTCACCCGAGGCTGGAATTGAACCTGGGACCCTGGAGCTGTGAGGCTGCAGTGCTAACCACTGTGCCACCGTGCTGTGCTGCCCCATAAGCTGCCATAACTGAGAGAGTGCAATGTCTGACAATGCTGCGGCTCTTGAACTGAAATGACTTACGGGTGACCCAATAGGCGGCATATGAAGGGGTTTAATAGGTAAGATGCGGAGGGGTTAGATCATCTCCTGAAGAGACAAAAACCTAAGGCCATAAATACAAAAAACTCCAACAGAGAACTGAGGAGAAACGTACCACATAATGGTGAGACTTCACTAACAGAGGGAATGGTTGAAGTGAAAAGCACGGATGCATTTAGGAGGAAGGTGGATAAGCGGGGAGAAAATAATAGGTTCGACTGATTAAGATGAAGTAGGGTAAGAGAAGGCTAATATGGATTACAAGCCCTGGCACAGGCCAGTTGGAGTGAATGTCCTGTTTCTGAGCTGTTAAATTCTATGTAATAAAACCCATGCAGTTTCCCCCTTCCAAATAAATACCATACAAATGTGATTAATGCAGAAAATCTTGTCTTGCTCCAATAGCATACTGGCAGGGATGTGGACACACTACCATTACAGTGCCAGCTGATTGAGATTGCCAAATCCATCCATTATTTTAACTATACCACCAAATCATTGCCAGCATTTTCCTCTAGCTAACTTAATTTTTAGAAAGGCAAGCCTGGCATTTATGTTCACAGCCTCAGGATGTGCCTCACAGTCGATGATGTGCACATCATTGAGCACTGTTGGAAACCGAGCAACCAATATGTGCACAGTAAGCTCCCACAGGCAGCAATGTGATAATGGTTAGACAGTCTGCTTTTAGGTTTTGGTTGAGGGATAAATATTGGTCAGGACGCAGCAGAGAACTCCCCACCTCTTCTTCAAAAACTCCCCACCACTTCTTCAAAATAGTGGCCATGGGATCTTATATTTCGACTTGAGTGCCTTGATTTTGTTTAGATGTCTCGTTCAAAGGGCAGCACCTCCGAGAGTGTAACACGTAGCAGCACTCTCGCCTCCGAGGCAGAAGGATAAGTACCCAATACGCGGAGGAAACTGTAGAGCTGACACTCCCAGAAGAGGGGTAATTATACTGGCAGAGGCATTGAATACGATGTTAATTCCTTAAGGCCCCAGCTGTGTACTCCGATGGATGGTGAGGATCTGGAGCCACAATCTGGAAAGCAGGAGAGCTCTCCCGAATGTCCTGAACAATATGCATCCCTCAACCAACATCACTCAGAAATGACATTACTATTTGTGGGGTCTTGCCAAATTACCCTGGTTTTTTTCCTCCTCTACGTCGGTGATTATCCATCCAAAAATCACTTGATTGGCTGTGGGTCACCCTGAGGACGGGAGATCGACAAATTCTTCTTTGCAATGAAACATTGGGCAAGTTTGATGCAGAACGGGGCTCAGTAGAATTGACAAATTAACCTTTTGAGGGTTGACGTTATTTCTAAATATTGCCAGCAGCCTCACTCTGTCATTTCTCTCTGGCAAGCTAACCGGCCAGTTTATCATTTTGCAAACGAAACAAGAGTTTGAAGCATTCTCGGCTGGTTCTGTATGTACAGCTCATGTCACCTTTTCCCACTAACACTTTTTAAGTCTACGTTCATAATAGGGATTGGCTTGTCAGCCTTAATTGCACCTTTGTCCTGGTGGAGGTTCTACAATGCCACCACTGGCACCAGAGTATAATTACAGCGTGACACGTTTACATTGTTTTTTTTTAATGATAAAATTTGCGCGTAGGTATTTACAAGGCAAATATAAAGATAAGGACAACATGTTGCAGACTTTCATAAAGGATTGAGTTCCATTTGTGAACACTGGTTCCAATTAATCCCTGCCAGCAATCCTACTTGATCTTAAAATTATATTTGACCTTGACTCCCCAATGCAATAGCAGAGATGATTGTGATCGACATAATCTATATATACACACAAAAATGCACATGCTTGCTGATATGAATCAAACTGCTGAAGTATGAAGGGCTGTCATTATAGGACTCCAGTTCTGGTTTCTACTTTCTCAGCAGAAGCCTGTTTGTGTTATTTCAAAGATTGTGTTTTAAGTGCTTGATACACTGCACTCATCATTATAGCTGTCAACAATTGTCGTGCCTGTGTTTTTTTTGGAGGTGGGGGGGGGGGGGGGGGGAGGCTGTGGGAGTGGGGCGTAGGTGGTTAATGACCTTCAAATCAATTGTGAAGATATGGAATCTCTAGAAATAGGTGGCTCTTATGCCCTTCAGTATAGCGTTGGGAATACAAATGTGTCTTGAGTTTGCTTGTTGATGCCAGATGTATTTTTTTTCAAAAACCAAGTGCACAGTATTTTTCTGGAGTTGCATCTGGTAACTTAAGCCTCAGGTTTTCTGAAGTAAAGGTTACAAGCAGCCATCAGTGAAGCTTATTTGCGCTCCATACATACGGTTCAGAATATTACATAGAATTACAGAGTTTCTTCCAATACAGAAATGGGCCATGCGGCCCAGTTGATCTGTTGTGTATGCTCCAGACGAGTATCCTCCCGCCGAAGTGAAATGAAAGGAAAATGAAAATGAAATGAAAATCGCTTATTGTCACAAGTACGCTTCAAATGAAGTTACTGTGAAAAGCCCCTAGTTGCCACATTCCGGCACCTGTTCGGGTAGGCTGGTACAGGAATTGAACGCTGCTGCTGGCCTGCCTTGGTCTGCTTTAAAAGCCAGCTATTTAGCCCAGTGTGCTAAACTAGCCCCTAAGTTCATCGGATCCTATCAGCAAACCCTGCTATTTCTTTCCCCCTCATGTGTTTATCCAGTTTTCCCTTAAGTACATCTCTGCTATTCACCACAACCGCTCCCTGTGGGAACGAGTTCCATATTCTTACCACTGTTGAAGAACTCTCTCGAAATTTCTTGTTAGGTTTATTAGTGGCCATCTCAGATCAATAGTCACAGACTGGAATCGTAGAATCCCTGCAGCGCAGAAGGAGGCCATTTGATCCATCGAGTCTGTGCCGACCCTTCGAAGGAAGGCCCTGCCCATGTTCAATCCCCCGCCCTATTCTTGCAAGCTCATTCTAAGAGGCAGTTTATCACGACCAATCCACGTAACCTACACACCTTTGGACTGTGGGAGGAAACCGGAGCACCCAGAGGAAACTGGGGAGACGCGGGGGAGAGCGCGCAAACTCCGCACAGACAGTGACCCGAAGTCGGAATCGACCCCGAGTCCCTGCCGCTGTGAGGCAGCAGTTTGTGAGGCCACCCATTGTGCCACCGTGATGCCTAGCCTTGCTCTCTCCCAAGTGGAAACATCTTCTGTACGATTACCTCTCAGAACTGTAATGACCTCTGTTCGCTCGCCTTTCGCCCGTCTCTTTCCAGTAACAAAGAGCCCCAGACTTTTCACTCTTTCCTGATAATTATAATCTTTGTTTTGCACGTTGGCTGAATCGTTCCAGCTCCGGTTTCCTCCCACAGTCCAAAGATGTTCAGGTTTGGCAGATTGGCCATGCATGTTGCCCCTTTGTGTCTAAAGGTGGGTTGGGGTTACAGCGATAGGGCGGGGAATTGGGCCGAGGTCGGGTGGTCTTTCAACGGGTCGATGCAGTCACGATGGGCTGAATGGCCTCCTCCTCCTGCACTGCAGCAATTTGAAGGCACCTTCAAAGCCTGGGGGCTGCTGGAATCGCTTAAAATGTCCGTCATACACCAGCTCGGAGGCTGAGCCTCGATAGGCTGCAGGATAGTTTGATGCGCATTTTTCAAGTGTTGGATCTCACTCACCCAGGGAGCGAAGAGAGTGGACAGCAACAATGATTTGCATTTACATAGCATCCTTAACGTTGGCAAAAATTCCAAGGTGCTTCACAGTAATGTCACAAAACAAAATTTGACGCTGTGGCACCAAGGATTTGAAAGTCTATAGAGAACAACTTGGTTTAGCCATTCACGATCAGGTCGATCTGGACCACATAAATCTCGATCAGCTCCTGCTATCACCTGCTAAAACTGCTCACTATTCCAGGATCATCCTGGAATGCAAAAAAAAGCCCTGGTTTCTTCCCTCTCCTGCAAACTGTCTTCTAAAACCCCTCTCCCCTGTTATCTCCATCAACAAGTACAAAGAGCTCATGGATTCCTTTGTCACTAAGACCATCCAATCAGCTGCCTCTGCCATGTAGTAATAATAATAATCTTTAGTAGTGTCACAGTTAGGCTTACATTAACACTGCAATGAAGTTACTGTGAAAATCATACCTCTCTTCCACCAGACCACAGGGCTAAAGCCTCTCTCAGGCTCTCCTCTGCGTGAGTCCAAAACTCACATCTTCCTTTGGTTTTTCTCCCTTCTCCCCTCATGCCCTCTCTGAGCTCATCTTGTCTGTGAGACCCACCTCCTGTTCCTGCGATCCCATTCCCACACAACTCTTGATCCCCCAACTTCCCCTCCTGGCTCCCATGTTAGCCGATGTTGTAAATGGTTCTCTCTCTTCACGGTGTTGTCCCTCTCTCCGTTAAATCCGCCATTATCACGGCTCTACTCAAAAAGAGCCCTTGACCCCACTATCCTTGCAAACAGCCTGTCCACCTCCAACCCTCCCCCACCCAATCCATGCCCAACTTTCCCACGTCTCCATGTTTGAACCACTCCAATCAGGTTTGTGTCATACGCCCCACGATGACCACGTGCAGACGATTATTGATCCCCATGGAGATCCTGGAGTATGGACTTCCCAGATAGGGGGTCCGAGACCCACCCAATTGGGACTCGTTAGAACCAAGCACAAAAGTCACCCCAAGCAGGGACTGGCATGTTGTGACCCAACGCGCACTGTGAGTGTAGCTAGCTATTACCGTGGGCAGATTATTGTGAAAAGTAAAATTAATATTTTCCTTCTTACCACTGGCTTCAGTGGTTTTTAAAGTTCCTCACCTTGCCACAAAATCAAAACAGTTCCCATCAATGTCACAAATGACATTGTAACTGACAGAAGCTTTCTGCTTTTTGACATGGTTGACCTCCTTCAGTGCCGCTTGGCTGTGGTCCAGCTGAATCACACTGCTCTCACCCGCTTCCATTCTTCTCTCCCTCAGCTTAAGCAGAGCATCACCTGAAATGGCTTCCCTTCCTGCTCCCTCCCTGTGACCTCTGATGTTCCCTGAGGGTTTATCCTTGGATTACTTTTGTTTTTCTTTTTTTTTTAATTTAGAGTACCCAATTCATTTTTTCCAATCATGGGGCAATTTAGCGTGGCACATTTTTGGGTTGTGGGGGCGAAACCCACACAAACTCGGGGAGCATGTGCAAACTCCACACGGACAGTGACCCAGAGCTGGGATTGAACCTGGGACCTCGGCGCCGTGAGGCAGCAGTGCTAACCCACTGCGCCACTGTGCTGCCCACAGTTTCCTCTTGTTTTTCATCAACACACTGTACATCAGCGACATCATCCAAAAGTGTGCATAAGGTTTCACATGTAGTCTGATGATACCCAACTGTACCTCTCTCGACTTCTCTACTGTTGCAAAATTGTAAGACTGTTAATCCGAAATTCTGCACTGGGAGAATAGAAATTTCCACTAATTAAATATTGGGAAGACTGAGGCCATTGTCGCCATGGACTGTATTCTGAACTCTGTTCCATCCCTATCCCTGACAACTCTCTTGAGACTAAACCAAACTGTTCGCAACCTTAAATCCATCTCAACTCTGGAGAGGTTCCAACGACATAGGTGTGTCATCACTCGGACCATCTATTTCCAACTCCATCACATCACCACTGCCTCAGCTTATCTACTACTGAAACCTTCATCTATCCCTCTGTTACCTCTGGACTATTCCAGCGCACTCCAGGCTGGTCTCCCACATCCTATCACCCATAAACTTGACGTCGTCCACAAATATGCAGCGGGATTCTCTGCCAGAGGGACTCTCCCTCGCACCGGCAGCGCACCCACGCCCGCGGGTTTCCCGGCTGTGTGGGGTGGCCACAATGGGAAATCCAGGTGACGGGAACAGAGAATCCCGCTGCTGGCGAGGGTGCACCGCCCAGGAAAATGTGGCTGGCAGGACGGAGAATCCCGCTCATGTTGGCTGTGTTCTGTACCTGCACTAAAGTCCCGTCCCCCTATCACCCCTGTGCTCGCTGATCTACATTGGCTCCCACCCAAGTAACGTCTCAATTTTAGAATTCCCATCCTTGGTTTCAAATCTCTCCCTCCCCATGCCTAGAACTTCCTCCAGCCCCACAATTCCCCCCTGAGAGCGCTGAACTTGTCTATTCCTGGCCTTGTCTGCATTTCCAGTTTTAGTTGCTTCGCTGTTGGCGGCTGTGCCTTCAGCTGCCTGGGTTCCTAGATCCAGAACTCTTTTCCAAAACCTTTCCAACTTCCAATCTCTCGTCCCTATTGCAAGACGCTCCTTGAAGCCTACATCTTTGACTGAGCTTTGGGTTATCTGACTAATGTGGGTTGGTATCTAATTTTGCCTGATAATGCTGCTGTGAAGCTCCTTGGGATGGTTTGTTACATTAAAAGTGCTATATGAATATAATTTGTTGTTATAAGGAAAAAGTGCCCAAAACATTTGATCAAAGAGTTAGGTTTTAAGAGAGTCTTAAAGACCATAAGATCATAAGACATAGGAGCAGAATTAGGCCCATTGAGTCTGCTCCACCATTCAATCATGGCTGATATTTTTCTCATCCCCATTCTCCTGTCTTCACCCCATAACCCCTGATCCCCTTATTAATCAAGAACGTATCTATCTCTGTCTCAAAGACACTCAGTGAGTTGGGCCTCCACAGTCCTCTGCGGCAAAGAGTTCCACAGATTCACCACCCTCTGGCTGAAGAAATTCCCCCTCATCTCTGTTTTAAAGGATCGTCCCTTTAGTCTGAGATGGTGTCCTCTGGTTCTTGGTTTTCCTACAAGTGGAAACATCCTCTCCACGTCCACTCTATCCAGGCCTCGCAGTATCCTGTAAGTTTCAATAAGATCCCTCCTCATCCGTCTAACCTCCAACGAGTACAGACCCAGAGTCCTCAACCGTTCCTCATACGACAAGTTCTTCATTCCAGGGATCATTCTTGTGAACCTCCTCTGGACCCTTTCCAAGGCCAACACATCCTTCCTTAAATACGGGACCCAAAACTGCTCTCATTACTCCAAATGGGGCCTGACCAGGAGCCGAGAGAGATTGTGTTGCAGACAGTGTGAGGGAGGAGGTTTCAGCTCTGATAGCCCAGCTAGCTGAAGGCGAGGCTGCCAAAGGGAGAGAAATGTGCAAGAGGCACAGGATTGACAAGAGTTTATAAAACACACGGTTTGCAGTAGCTCCTGGACCTTGGAAGGATGCTGAGCTTCCTTCAGAAAACTAAACAGCAGCAAAGAATGTAGTCGTTAAAAGTTTAAAAGATAGGTACCAACATATGAATTAGGGGCAGGAGTTGGCCACTCAGCCCCTCAAGCCTGCTCTCCCATTCAGGAAGATCATGGATGATCTGACGATGGCCTCAACCCCCGCATTGCTGCCGACCCCCAGATAATCTTTCACCCCCTTGTTAATCGAGAATCTATCGAGCTCATCCTTAAAAATGTTCAAGGACTCTGCTTCCACTGCCTTTTGAGGAAGCGAGTTCCAGAGGCTCACCGCCCTTCTGAGGGAAAGAAATTATCTTCATCTCTGTCTTAAATGAGCGACCTTTCATTTTTAAACATAGCCTGGGTCCCCTGGTTGTGAGAATGCAATAGCTTGGTTGGCTCCCCGGCAGCTGTCCAGCCTTCGGCCAAAACAAAATGTTGACGACAGCGGTGCCACAGTCATTGTCAATAAATGCTAAATGGTACAACACGAAAGGAGGCACACAAGGGACCAGCGGTTGTTTGTGCGCAAATCCTTGAATTATGGAGGATAGGTAATCAAGCAGTTAATCCCGTACCAGCCTCCCCGAACAGGCGCCGGAATGTGGCGACCAGGGGCTTTTCACAGTAACTTCATTTGAACCCTACTTGTGACAATAAGCGATTTTCATTTCATTTCATTTCATAAAGTATGTGAGACCCTGGGCTTTAGAAATGGAGACGTAGAGTACGAAAGCCGGATGGTTGTGCTAGAAGCTTTATAAATCACTTGCTCGGATCCAGGGAGAGAATTGTGTGCAATTCTGATGCACTCAGGAAGGACGTGGAGGCTTTTGAGAGCATGCACAAGGGATTTAGGAGAATGATTCCAGGGGTGAGGGATTAGTTACTTGGATGGACTGGAGGGTTTGAAGCTGTTGACTAGGAGAAGGTTTGACAGATGTTTAAATGCATGAATGGTTTAAATAAAGTAGATAAAACACACTGTTTTAATAGCCGAAGGGGGCGATAGCCAGAGGACATGGATTTAACATGACTGGCAAGAGAACCAGAGGAAGCATTGTTAATTTTTTAATTATAGGCAGCAAGCGTTTGGGATTTTGAATGTACGGTCTGATATGGTGGTGGACACAGATTCAATTCACCTTGAAATGGCAATTAGACAATACCTAAAATATGGTAAAAGCTGTAAGACGGAGTGGGACTGGCTGGGTTTCATAGTTTCATAGATCATACAGTGCAGAAGGAGGCCATTCGGCCCATCGGGTCTGCACCGACCCACTTAAAGCGTCACTTCCACCTTATCCCCGTAACCCAATAACCCCTCCTAACCGTTTTGGTCACGAAGGGCAATTTATCATGGCCAATCCACCTAACCTGCGTGTCTTTGGACTGTGGGAGGAAACCGGAGCACCCGGAGGAAACCCATGCACACACGGAATCGAACCTGGGACCCTGCTGGTGCTGTGAAGCTAATCACTTGTGCTACCGTGCTGCCGGGGTAGCTCTTTCAAAGAGTCGGTATAGACTCGATGGATTGAATTGCCTCCTTCTGCATTGTACTAGTCTGTCCTTCCACGATAATGACCAGATAATCTGATTATTAGAGACGTTTGGACAAGAGATGCTTATTAGGCAGAGGAAATCTTCTCATCCCTTCTTCAAAATAGTTCCTGGAATCGATCACGTCAATCCATGGGGGTAGGCAGGTCTTACCACTGCCATAAGTTCTACCACTTATCCGAAAGATGGTAGCTCTGACAGTGCAGCGCTCCTTCAGTGCTGCGCAGGGAATGTTGGTTGAGCTTGGGTTTTTGAAACCTGATATCACTTCAAATTGAATTCAGTGTCAGCCAGACCAGTTACAACAGAAGTGAACCCAGTGAGTTCGGACTACAGTCTGCAGCCTTCAATCACCATTTGTACCAGCCCAAAAATTTAATTCAGTTTCACAATGGCAAAAAGGGCACTGGAACTGACAACCTCTGGGTTCCTCGCTGACATAACCACTACAGTACAGTGGTCTAGTCCCCTTTATGATCATGTCTGTAAAACCCAATGAGGTAGCTTCATTGTACGGATATCCGTTGGTACTTCCATCAACTGCAGCATTTGCTATCAACTCTTTTGGGGAATTAGATATGGTGTGGAGCAAAGGGACGCAAGATTGAGGATAGAATGAGACTGAGGGATAAGAGAGAGTAGCATATGGGATGTTGTTGCCCTTGGCACTGCTTACAATAATTTTTCTCAGTCCTGTATCGTACATTCCTCTGGTCCTAGGTATTTACCTGGCCACTCACTGGTTCTGAAGAGATCCATCATGTTCTTAATTATGTGAAGGTACATTGCAAGGGCAGCACGGTAGCATGGTGGTTAGCACTGTGGCTTCACAACTCCAGGGGCACAAGTTCGATTCCCTGCTGGGTCACTAGCTGTGCGGAGTCTGCACGTTCTCCCCGTGTCTGCGTGGGTTTCCTCCGGGTGCTCCGGTTTCCCCCCACAGTCCAAAGTTGTGGATGTTAGGTGGATTGGCCATGCTAAATTGTCCTTAGTGTCCAAAAAGGTTAGGAGGGGTTATTGGGTTACGGGGATAGGGTGGAAGTGAGGGCTTAAGTGGGTCACTGCAGCCTCGATGGGCCAAATAGCCTCTTTCTGCACTGTATGTTCTATGTTCAACTCTGTGTTCAAGGTCCCACAGCGGATTATTATGATACCTCTTCAAAATAAATCTAGTGAAAGATAGAAGGTATGAGTTGTGTCCAAATTCTTTTTACATCAGATATTTCTTGAAGAACATTCCTCTGGTCGTCAGTAACTCCAATGGTATTGAAAAATACTTGGAACGGAGGATTTAATTCATGTTTAACATTATAGGCGGCACGGTAACACTGTTGCTTCACAGGGCCAGGATCCCAGGTTCGATTCCCGGCTTGGGTCACTGTCTTTGCGCAATCTGCATGTTCTCCCCATGTCTGCGTGGGTTTCCTCCGGGTGCTCCGGTTTCCTCCCACAAATCCCGAAAGACGTGCTTGTTAGGTGAATTAGACATTCTGAATTCTCCCTCTGTGTACCCGAACAGGCACCGGAATGTGGCAACTAGGGGCTTTTCACAGTAACTTCATTGCAGCGTTAATGTAAGCCTACTTGAGACACTAATAAAGATTATTATGATTATATTATTATAGAGAGCTTTGATAGTCTGAAGAGAGGAAAGTAACTTACTTTGATGACATGAGTCAGTGAGTAAGGATTGATTTAAAGTTGCCACTCTCTCACATGGTGAGCAGGGAGGTTGCCAGGCTGGGAGTTATTGAACTGGTTGAGGCAGCAAAGCCATTGGATCTTTTTAGGGAAAGAGTCGATATGTATTTGAATCAGTGGTTGAAGCTAATGGCTACAGGGAAATAGCAGAGCAAGGCGTTTATTCCAGCCAAGAGCCAGGAGCAGGCTAAGAACATAAGAACTAGGAGCAGGAGTAGGCCATCTGGCCCCTCGAGCCTGCTCCGCCATTCAATGAGATCATGGCTGATCTTTGTGGACTCAGCTCCACTCTCCGGCCCGTACACCATATCCCCGAATCCCTTTATTCCTTAGAAAGGCATTTATCTTTTTCTTAAAAACGTTTAAAGAAGGAGCCTCAACTGCTTCACTGGGCAAGGAATTCCAGAGATTCACAACCCTTTGGGTGAAGAAGTTCCTCCTACACTCCGTCCTAAATCTACCTCCCCTTATTTTGAGGCTATGCCCCCTAGTTCTGCTTTCCCCGACCAGTGGAAACAACCTGCCCGCATCTATTCTATCTATTCCCTTCATAATTTTATATGTCTCAATAAGATCCCCCCGCATCCTTTAAAACTCCAATGAGTACAGTCCCAGTCTACTCAACCTCTCGTCATAATCTAATCCCCTCAACTCTGGGATCAACCTAGTGAATCTCCTCTGCACTCCCTCCAGTGCCAATATGTCCTTTCTCAGGTAAGGAGACCAAAACTGAACACAATACTCCAGATGTGGCCTCACCAACACCTTATACAATTGCAGCATAACCTCCCTAGTCTTGAACTCCATCCCTCTAGCAATGAAAGACATTCCACACCAGGTGACCGAAGATAGGAAGGAGAATGGGGCTGAAGTTCAACCAAACTTTGAGGAGCAGCCCCTTCAAATATCTCAAAAGGGGCAACCTATATAAGGAAAGGTTCACTAGGAGTCAGTGAACCACTTTAATTTACAATTGCTTCGCATTGACCCTCCACACCTGGTCCTCAGAGGGAAAAGGGAGAACTCCCAACTGGTGAGCCCTCCACTGGGGACCTCCCCCACCCCCAGGCGGTGGAACATAACACCAAGGCCTGTCCTGACAGTGGAGCAGGACAGGAATGTGGAGGGCGTGCAGCAGCGGCCCATACAGGAAACCCTTCGACAACAAGCAGAGAGAGGCAGGCAGGGAATTCCCACCGGACCGCTCACGTTTGGGATCCCGAGGGAAGATTCCGGCCTCAGGATCCATGTGGAATTCCATCCCAACTGATCGGAGGGCCACAGTCTTTGGGCTGCGGGTGGCACTGGCCAGGAGCTGGGCATTCGCCAACCCTTTGGGGTTTGAGAGGTCAACCTAAATGTTGCTATTCAACAATGGAGGCATCGCCATGCCCATGGTGACCCAAACACCTGCCTTTTGCAGCAGCTTGCAAACCCTCCCACATCCTCCTAAACCACCCCCCCCCCCCCCCACACACACACATCCTGAACCTGGTGGCAACATCTCAGCCAATCCCTGTCTTTACAGGGGCACCATTATATTGGCTACTATTTACAGGGGCAGAGGGAGGCCACAATCTGTCTGATCCTTTACTCAGAGATCAATCAGCTGATAGTGCGTGGGAAATCGAGCAACTTTCCCAACCAGTTACATCCCCCCCACCCCCCACCCCCACTCCCGCCTGTTACTAGTTAACCAAATATTTGAGTGAAACCGCACTTATATTGAGTCCAGGCGCCGCCTCGACATTGGAAGCGAAACCAAACGTGAGATATCTTAGTTGGAAACAGACGTGAGCTCGGTCCTGAGGCAAAGGCGTTGATTAAAAAGCATTGGGGGGGGGGGGGGGGGTTCAAGGAACTTTACGGAATAAATAAGGAATAAATGTCCTTTTTATGCTGGCAACCTAACGATTGGGGGATTTATTATTCCTTTACGTGTGAATTTTGCCTCTTGCACAACACCATGCCCAGGTTTCTGCCCCCCTCCCTGACAGCCCGCAGTCTCACTGGGACGACCGTCCTGACAGTGTGGAGCTGCCCAGGTCTGTATCCAGCCCTGGAGAACCATCTTCATCCTGCAGGCACTGACTGGCTGACTAGCCTAGCGCCAGATTGCAGAGACGTGCCTGAGTGTGGCAGTGTGTCTGATAGAGTGATTGTGCCCTCTAGTGACTATTGACTATACTGACTGCACAGGGAGACCTGCAACACCGCCCCCCTCCCAAAATATCCATCGACGTGTTCGTTCTGTACACCTCCTTATCTCTACCTGAGATTAATCACCCGCAGCAGAGAGAGGGGGAAACATACAGAGAGGGTGTCTGACATTTGAGTGCGCAGATGACCCTGTTTTCAAACACCGTCCTCGCACTGGCCAGCGGGTTTTTGACCGTCCATCCTTTCCTATTTAAGGAGGTATCTGGGCCGCTCTCTTGTTACTGGGGGCCTGTCTGGTATCAGGACAATCTTCCAGGACCGGCCGGAGGAGTCTGAATCCCACTCTGCCCCAGGCAGCAACAGAACAGGCTGGACAATTTCTCGACAGCATCAGTGAGGGGGGAGAAGGGAGCTAACGTTTGCAGTCTTGGTGACTCTTTGTCAATTGCCACTGCCCTGTTTGTCTCCCTCTAACCCCCCCCCACCCACCACCATCATCATAGACCTTCCCAAAATCAGATACACATATACAACAAAATGCCCCAACCGTTTTGAATCCAACTTTCTATTGCAAACTAAATATGCTTCTTGTCAACTTGGAACATCACCAAATGTCGTGTTTCTTTTTAAATCTTGCAAGAAGCCGATTTGTGTGTATTTTTTTTTTTGAAAGTTGGCTTAATCCCTGCAATCGTCTTCAATGAACAGCGGAAAGAGTTTTCTAACGGAATGTTCTGGGGATATTTCGAGGCGGGCTTAACATTTTGAATACAGGTCACCAGAGGTGCAGACAACCAAACAGCCCACGGTTCGTGCAGGGTTGTTGCTGTAGCTGTGACCGCAGAGAGAAATTCGCTTCCGATTTTTAAAACACAATAGAGTCTTGTGCCATTTTGCAGGGACTTAACCAACCGCCTTAAAGACCCCCACCACCAAACTTAACAATCAACGCTCTGCCTGGAAGCAAAATGTGGTCACAACAGCCACATCTGAATTTGCACTCGGGAGATGTGCCTGTCACCCCCAGCACACCATCAATAGCTGCCCGACAGTGGAATAGAATAAACAGCCCCTGACTCTGCCTCAAGTGATGTCTTACTGTCCATTTCCGAAGCTGCATTAATCCCACCTCGGTGGTTCTGTTATCTGATTCATTCATTATTGCCCCCCCCCCCCCACCTAAAAAAATACATTCACAATTTCTTCAACACACTTTCTCCTGCCCTGACGCGTTGGTGAGTTTCCCCCTTCGCGTACTCTGCATTCACAGTCACCCTCTTCCCCCCCCCCCGCCCCCCCTCCCGATCCTCGATGTTATATCCCACCTCTCACTTTTTCCAAAGCCTTTCTCTTGTCACACCTCCTCCTCAAACACCACTCTCTCTCTCTCTCTGCCACCTTCCCTCACTCAGTACTTCTGCTCCCGCCCTATCCACTGTTGTGTGTTTATTCGGAATAACCCAACGTGTTGGTTGCCTTGTCGAATCAGTGATCTGCCTGTTTCCCCCTCCGTCACTTTCCTCTTGCCTGATGTGGAACCCCCCCCCCCCCCCCCCCATCTCTCTCTCTGCCTCTGCAACCCCTACCCAAAATCTTAATTCGGGCACTTATCAAGGGGAATGTGTGTGTGTGGGTGGGGGGAGATAATGATTTATCTTCACCGTCTTCGCTCTGTCCACGCACACAATCCCCCCCCCCCCCGCCCCCCCCGGCAAAAAAAAATAACCTTGGCGCGCAGTTTATCAGCGATTGCGGATATTATTTATCCAACAGTTTCAGCCAGGGTTAATTAAAAAAGGGTTTTCCAACTCAATGCCGGGGCTGTATGCGCCGGGCAAGCTAACGATTTGAAATTGGATGAAAGGTCAGCCCAATATTTCCCCCCCTTCACCCTCCATAACCCCTCTCCCCAAACCAGCACCCCACAAGACAACGGGGCCGGTCCATCTGCACCAACCCGTCACAATGTGCCAACTGCAGCCAATGTGCAAATTCGCTGTTCGACCCAACATGTCCAGACCCACACGGTGCTCCCCCCCCGCCCCCCCCCCCCAACAACAACAACAACAACACCAACACTTGTCCCGCTCCCTCCTCTCCGTCGCCTGTAAAATATTCCGCTCGCAGACGGCTGAAGTGCATTCATCGCGGAGGCAATGAGCAGGTCTCTCGTTTTGAAAACGTACAGGAAAATAAAACCACAATTGATTTTCATGTCATGTCCTGAGTACAGATGCTTGAACTGTTCTGATCTGCGAGAGAGAGGGGTGGGGGGGGGGGGGGGGGGGGGGGGGGGGGGGGGGAGAGAGAGAGAGAGAGAGAGGAAGGGGGGGGGGTGGTAGATGGAAGAAAGAGGGCAATCACCCAGTGGAAACAGATACAATTCTCCATCCAGTCAGTGGCCCTCAGACCAAAATGTGACACTAAAATCAAGCCGGTGCGGATTAGAATATTAAAATGTTGCTAAATTACCTCCCCCCACCTTCTTCAAACCCCAAAAAATAAAACAATCGCACGTTGAAACTGACACGAAATTGATCACAAAATGAAATCAAATGAAAGCGCCTTACCTCAGAGAGATCAGGTCAGTTTCTGGCACAACTGAACCGATAGAGCAGTCAGCAAAGCCCCCTCATTAACAACTGCACGGGATGCTTTCTACCTCTCCCTCCCTCTCTCGGTGGCGATATGCTGGAATGTCTTCACACAGCAGCCGAGCCGAGGAGCTGCATCTTGCGCTTGTTTTATTTATTTATTTTATTTCGTTTTTAAATTCCGCCCAGGGAACGAGCCCGCACTTCGCAGCCTCCGAGCGAGGGAGGGGGGGGGGGGGTTCTTCAGGCGAGAGGGCTGGAGGAGAAGAGTGAGACGGAGAGAGATGAGGGGAGCTCCAAGAAAGAGGAGGGAGGGAGGTCCACACCGGCTCTCCTCCACACACACAGTCACACACACACTCACATAATCTCTCACACACACACACTCACACACACACACTCACACAAAATAACACACACTCATAATCTCACACACACACAATCACACACACTCACAGTCACACACTCACAGTCACACACACCTCACAGTCACACAATCACACACTCACATAATCTCATACACACACATTCACACACACACAATCACACACACACACACACACAATCACACACACACAGTCACACACACACTCACATAATCTCACACACACACACACACTCAATCACACACAGACACTCACACACAATCACACACACTCATAATCTCACACACACACAATCACACACACTCACAGTCACACAATCACCACACTCAGTCACACACACTCACAGTCACACAATCACACACTCAGATAATCTCATACACACACATTCACACACACACACACTCAGTCACACACACAAAATCACAGTCACACAATCACATACACAGTGACACACACAATCACACACACGAACACACACAATCACACACAGTCAAACTCACGCACACAGTCACACACTCGCAATCACACACCAGTAATACACACAATCACACACACAGTCTGACACATACACACACACAGTCACATTCACAATCACACACACAGTCTGATACACCACACAGTCACACACTCACAATCACACACACAGTCTGACACACACACACTCACAGTCACACACACACTCACAAGCAGACACGCACACACTCACTCACAAACACAATCACACACAACGCACATCAGCATGTGAAGATTTGCTGGTGGAAGTTGCCGGTGAGCCGGGCCATGGGGACTAACCTGGGGTTGTATCCGCCAGTCAGGATGGAGCAGCAGCTCTGCTGCCTTCATCTATCTTCCTCAATGCTCTGAAATTGGGCTCAACTGCCTGAGCCAATGAAAGTGGACCCCCCCTTCCAGGGAGTCTGGATTCAGGAAGATACAAAAGGAGCAAAACACGTTGATGAATTCACCACACTCGCCAAATGTACAAGCGAGAAGGGAAAGTCTCTTAGACAAGTGGAGGAGAAAATGGGACAAGTTCTGATTGCGGGGGGGGGGGGGGGGGGGGGAGCTGGTGGGGGGGGGGGGGGGGGGGGGGGGGGGGGGGGGGGGGGGGGGGGGGGGGGGGGTGGGGGGGGGGGGGGGGGGGGGGGGGGGGGGGGG